>NW_015118299.1:0-9041 GCF_001443285.1 Poecilia latipinna | reverse complement strand
TGTTAGTAAAGATTGTTCACATTTACCTCAACAGTTGGGGGCACTAAGTCCACCAAAAGTGCAGCAGACTTCTAGACTTAGCAACAGACTGTCAATTCTCCAACAGAATAGAAGACCAGATCTTCTGGCTGTTTGGATATTATTCCTGCAGGCTCATGATCAACCAATCAAGCAGACTGACACAAACAACCACCCTCTACAACTTCTCCACTCTCCCCCACTAACGTAACCTATGAAAGTGTAGACAGTGAATATATTTATAGTATAACATTTTATGTCAACGATATGAGTATTTTTAGTTTGAACAATTTTAGATTGCCAAACTCAGGTTTGTCTGGCTACCTGTTAGCCTCCAACTGCTTTTCTGCAATGCCCACATTACACCTTTCCAATACAGACAAGGGAATTATTATTGATAACTTCATACCGTTTGCCTTTCAAAAGTTCCAACTATCCCTCTAATAAAGAAATGGTTCTTGAAGGAAGTGCTACTAATGAACTGAAATAAAAAATGTGACCACCAAAGCTACCCTATTTAATTATGTTGACTATTTGATCATTTGCCTGTTTGCCTTTCCTAGTAAAAAACAATAAAAAAAATTATGTCCGACCTGAATGCATCACTCCGTGCTCACGTGGCCACATGTCACCCATCATACAAGTAATAAACGACTCGACATAAAGTGGTGTTAAACAAACGTCACGCCTGAGAGGCAGGTTGTTCCCCGGGTTCAAACACCTCAGTGATTTGGTGCAAAGCTACTGACACAGTGACTGCAGCGTCATGGTCAACCTTTAAGGTCACTAATGTGCTGGGAGCCGGGTTTGCTTATTCCTGCACACCAGATGTTAATGGAGGGCTCCAGTGAAGTTCAAGTGCCAAAAAGCGAAAGCTGCTGCTGAACGCGGAAATACACACAATATCTAACTGCAACACAAATATAAGTGAGTGAGGACATGCTGGAAGTGTTAGTATGAACTAGCGGGTTTACGAAGTGAACGTTTACGGGCCCAAAACCCCGACTCTATCAAGTATAAAGAAAAAAAGCTAATCCGGTTCGTTACCCTATGGAACTCCGTGTTAAATCCATATATTTTTAACTCTCTTTCTTTAGTAGACATGTAGCGAGTTTTACAAACAACTTTGGTTAAAATAAAGGATTTTTACGAACAGCTATATCATTCGGCGTCTTCAAAACAAGCCAAAGCTTGCAAAAACATACTATTTTTTTACAAAATATCTCTTTACTCTAGGTATAACACAGGGATAACAACTTGCCGTCTTAGCAGCGTTAACATACATTAATGTTGAAATAATCCTCTCATAATCCGTGCAATTTAAAAATAATTTCTAACCCGAACTGTCACAGATGATTAATGACTGCTCATAAGAAAATAAACATACGTATATAGATATGCACTTTTTAGTACAAGCAAGATAGGGTTAAATTTCAGACATTTTGAATGTAATTCCACGGGACATAAAGATGTTTAACCTTACTGAAAGCATTTAGCCTAGAAAAAAAACATTCAGTCCATGTGGCTGGTATATATATTTAAAATGTCCCTTTCAAAAGAAGCTGTCATTGGCTAAATAGTCATAAAAAGCCCCACTCCCCCTTAAAAAGCGAAACGTACCGCATATGCACCACGAAGCTTGTATCCAGAAACGAGTCGGTGTCCTACTGGCCGTGCATTCCTCCTCAGCTGGATCCAGTGTTGCTCTCCGTGGGCCAAGCTGAACGGGACACAGCGCCAGGCTCTAACCTGAAATGACCCGTGCCAGTGCAAATCAGGCGAGGGGCTACACCCGCGCGCGTGTGCCTGCGCGCTGCGGAACGTGTGCGCGACTACCACGGTCCGTGACGGCTGAGAACTTGAACATGGAGCCGAAAACAAGTCATGAAGAAATTACAAAAAGAGGAAGAAAAACACGAGACGGCAATAAGACTGAAAGCTGTAGCACAAGAAGTTGGCGCTGCGGGGAATCAGAGAGCCGGTTCAAGGGCAGGAACAAAGCCTCGCCCTAATTACAAACTCCAAAGTTTTTTTTTTTCCTTCTCTATAACGGTTGGTAACAGTAAGACTATTTGACTGGTTACATCCGGGTTAGGATCTTATGAAATAAAAAATATGTCTCAGTATTGTTGGACTTATATACTCTTTATGGTTCTGACTTGTTTACAGATTTCAAACAATTGGAGGATTGTTTTAAGGCTCCAATAGAACATAATTTTTTTTTTTTTTTAAGTGTTCAGATTATTCCATTGTCGAAGAAAAAAAGAGATCCAAACTTGGATGTAACAATATATGAAATAGTAATTATCCCCTAATCCTAATAACTGGTTGTTCCACTCTTGGCAGCAACAACTGCCATCAAGTGTTATAACTGGTAATAAGTCTTTCCCATTACTGTGTGGAGGAATTTAGTAGTAATAATCTTAATTCAGATACATTGAAAGACAAATCATTTTGTAGTCCCTTCTCCACAGGCTTGGCTTTAACCAGATCTGCCACAGTCAGCACTGGTCAGATTTGTAGATCCTGCCCAATTCTAACTTCCTCCTCCACATTTCAACCATTCTAGATGTAGTACAAGCCAGACCAAGCTGATTATGAGTACCATTCTCCTTGGAACTGATTTGCTGCAGCCCTTACAACAGAGAGAAAGAAGACTGTAGATGTTAGATTATGTGGTAGTTCACACGTCTAAGCAAAACCTTCCTAGAACGGTTGCAAATTGCTCAAAGTGGTTCTGCCAAGCTTCTGTCAAAACCCCACGTCCCAAATCTTAACACGCAGCTCCAATAGCGATGGAATTGCAGTGACTTTCGATTTATTTTAGAGAAATGTAATATTCTTTTCGACCTGGAGAACTCTTTTTGGACAGGCACCAGACTCTATCAAACGGGGTATGTGCATGTGTGTAATAATAATAATGATAATACATCTTATTTGTATTGCACCTTTCAAAACAGAATTGCAAAGTCCTTTTACATTACATTGTCAAATTAAAACACACAAAATAAACATGCAGAGAATCAACAGTTAAAAGCCAACCTATAGTTTTTAAGGTAGATGTAAAGCAGGACATTGAAGAGGCTTGTCTAATTGTAAGTGGCAGGGCATTCCATAGAAGAGACGATCTGACCATAAAAACTCGATAACCTTTGGTTGATTACCTCTCTCGGCACAGAGAGTTTCTAGAGGGGTCAGATGACTTAAGAGGTTGGTGATGAGGAGGGTGTTAAAAGGAGTGAGCAGCTCAGAAATATAAGATGGAGCAAACTCATTAATTGATTTAAAAACTAACTTTAAAATCTTGAAATCAACTCTGAACATTACAGGTAACCAGTGTAAAAAGGCGAGGATTGAAGTACCTTGTACTCATATGACATCAGTTCAAGATGGAACTGACAGCCATCTTGGCTGACTTTTCTTTTTGTTGGTTTTGAAACCATCAATCGTCTATGCTTTATGCTGCGCTTGCCCCCTAAGCTGGCATGAATCACTTCCGGTTCAGATTTGTAGGAACTATGGATTCTAGACATCATTATTGATATAAATTTGTTATAAAAGTATTACTGATTGCACTTTAAAAATTAGGTAACTTTATGTTATTAAAGGTAAAGTTTAAACAGTAATGATTTCTTGGTTAATGTCAAGTTGTCATAACAAAGACATTTTGAATAATGTCAACTTTGTATTAAAAGTGTCATTATTTACCAAATGACGCTTTATGACAACAGTCATAAATATTCATGAAGGCTTATTCATGTTCATGACAGGTGTTATGTCATGTTTATGACAGTGTCATGTCAGTCTTATTCAACCCCCTTCAAATAAAGTGTTACCAAATATTTTTTATATATTTGCTGAAAGTGTCACTGTCTGTGAAAACAACCTGTGAAAAAAATTGAACTCCTCTGCATTCTCCCAGTGCTTCCTATGCTAACTACAAACAACCAATCAGAGTCAGGAGGAGGGTCTTAGTGCTGTCCATCACCCTCCTGCTCATCTTCCCTCCCACTGACTATGCTGCCGCTAGCCTGTTGTGAATACTCAAGCTAGTCAGCATAACCCCCAATGATGACGGCTAACTGGTTTTCCTGTAACTTAAGTTTTCATTTGTTTCACCGCCATTTGCACATTTAACAGCATATACACGAGATTGACTGACATAACATTATGTCACGACATGACAGTTCTAACAAACGTGAAAAAACATATTTTTTATGTAAGTCACCTTTAAATGAGATCAAGAAACTGTGACACAAGTCTGTTAAACTGATCATCAGTTTGGATTTTAAAACTTCCTAATAGCAAAACTTTTTCATAGTTAGTTGTAATGATTGAAAGAAAGTGACAAATTCTGTTAAAAAGTCACCTTTAGAATATGGAGGCAGCCAATAGAAACGATTTGACTGGAAGTAAAAAAGGCCTAACGTTCAAAACAAGGGAAATTACCTCCAGAAACAAGAATATATTTTATTAAAGATAAAATAGAAAAGAATAGAAATACCCCTCAGTGTGACAAAGGATATGAAGAGCCCACTCCACTGAAGCCCATTGAAAGCCTCCTGGTTATTCCACCAAATATAGATTTCTGAACTCTTCCTAAGCTAAACCATCAATATTGTTGTTTCTGGTTAGGATGCCTCCTGGACGTCTCTCTGGTTAGGTTTTCCTGGAACGTCCCACTGGGAGGAGGCCCTGAGGAAGACCCAGGACACGCTGGAGGGACGAAGTTTCTCAGCTGGCCTGGGAACGCCTTGGGGTTCCCCCAAAGGAGCTGTAACAAGTAGCTGGGGAGAGGGAAGCCTGGGCCTCCCTTCTTAGGCTGCAAACCCTGTGACCCGACCCCGGGTAAATGAAAGAAGATGGATGGATGGATGGATGTTTCTTAGTGAATATGAACTGGTTTTCTTTGCATTATTTGAGATCTGAATGGGCTGCATCTTTTTCGTTATTTTGACCATTTCTCATTTTCTTCAAATAAATAGTACATTTTTGCTTGGAATTTTGGAGACATGTCAGTAGTTCATAAAATAAAAAAATAAAAAAAAAATTTAAAAAAATCATTTTACTCAAACATATACCTATGAAAACCATTAGCTTAAAGACATAATTGCTAAAGTCCAATTCTAAAAAATAGAACTAAGGTAATTATGCTATTAGGCTAACGAAAAGTAAAATCAGAGAAACTGATACTTTTAAGTGGTCTCTTAATTTTTTTCCAGAGTTGTATATATTTGCAAATAATGTGATATTTTGCATTAAAATATCAGGCACAATAAATCGTGTGAAAAATCAAAATTCTATAAATTATAATAAATAGGGGCATATTTAAAATAAAAATATGCAAAGCATGTTGAAAGACATAACCAATAAAAAAGTAACAAAAATCTGCTCATCTTCTGCAGTTCCCCCTTGGTGCCTCCCAACCTCCCGACTCCCAGTGGTCTGTTCGATTATTGGCAGACACCTGGATGTGAACATGGCCTTGAAAAGGCATCAAGAGTTGAGGGCAGAAAATGGAAAAAAGAAAAGACAGCAGGATGATGGTTGCATATTGTTTGCACTCTGTGACAAAAAACCCTTCATTTTACATTATTGATCTGTTATTAATAGATCAACAATTTACTGCTTTGAATGAATGAATTAAAAAAAAAACTACAAAAGCAACAAAGTCATGAGAAATGCTGCCATGTTCACCCTGTTATATCAGTGCTGCTTCACAAATAAATAACTTGAACAACATTGTTTAAGTCTGTTAATTTGAAAATAATATGCACCTTGGAGAAGCTGAAGAAGTTTGAGGAGTTTTGGTTTTACAGTTTCTCTTAGATGCTTTGCTGCATTTCTCACATCACTGTTAACATTTGCACACAACTAGTGCAGTTCTCAAAATGGTTGGTGCAAACTTCAAATCTGCAAAAGTGGGTCACTTGCTCAAAATCGATATTTCATATCTCAACAATGACACTGAAAGTGCCAGTGTCATCAAAGTTCCGACACCATGTCTGAGCAGCAGAGTCAAATAGCTTCGTCATGTTTTCATTATGATTGTTCAGTCTGTACTTGTTTTACAATGCAGAAAAGTCAGGTCTGAACATGACTTTTCTGCATTGTTCAGACCAAGACAGTATTATAAAGTATTAGCACAGCTATTTGAAATTGGCAGTTAGAATAAGTGAGGTCAGTGAGTAGCAGACATTGAATATAATGTTTCATTATTTTACTGCTGATTGTCTTTGCAGTTCTAATTTGTTCACAGAATTTTGCAAAAGCAAAGTTCAAACATTTTTTTACAACAACCAGAAGAAACATCCGTTGGGTAAAGCTGTACACAGCTACATACAATTTCTCCAGTGAAAGCCGAGGTTCATCTGAGAGAAATGACTGAATATAGAAGATTTTTACAGGAAAGAATGGTAAAGAAATTAACAAAATCTGCTAGATAGAGTTTGACAAGTAATTAAAAAGAAATTGTGATAAAAGTCAAATAATGAAATGAGAACCATTAGTTTTAGAGGGAAGGACTATTCAGCATTCATAAGTATAGTTCATTTTGACTGACATATAAGAAAAATGATTTTATGAAATTGAGGGTGTATCAAACAGATATCAGTGAAACAGCACAAAGCACTGATTTGCACTCCCAGTTGTGACACTTCATTGATTGTACTTTACTACTTCAAGTCACTGAAGAAGATAAAGCTTTATATAAGTTAATGTATCATGTTGCTTATTAATATGAAGGACCAGTAAGGTTTTTGTTCCTGAAAACATCTAAATTCTTTGCATTTTTTCAACCTCTGGTAAAATGTCAATGCTTATGTTTTATTCCAACTCGTTCTAAATATTTATGTTTTCCATCTCTAGCATGTGCTGTCCTGGACCTTAGTGTTAAGCCTGATTTTTTATTGTTGACAAAAAAAATCTAACGTTCTTGTTGCATTCTTTTTGAGATTTGGATATACTTGGTATTGTGGTATTCATAAGTTTCATACTACAGGTTGAAAGATTTTGGTGAAATTACAAGGTAATATTTAACATGCAAAAACACATTTATTTGTTTTATTATGTGAGCCTTGAATATATATATCTTTAACATTTGCAATCAGTTTTACATTCCATACATGACAAAACACTTTTGATCATTATATAAGTCCATAACATTTGTTTCTATGCTTGAAGCCATTTAGCTAACTAGAACTGGTGAGTTTGTACTTTGGAAAAAAAATTTTTATGCCAAAACATTTTTTTTTAATATACATTTTCTTAAGACTGTATGTTCACTGCAGTTTCCTAAATATGAGAAAAAGCTTGCCAACTGTGATATAAATTTCATAATATTCCATGGACTTTATGATTGCATAAAACAGAAGGGTGATACTAGAAGGATTTAACTGAAATCAAGTACAGACAGGTCCTTTAGTTGTAAAATCAGGTTGACACCAACAGAGAGGTGTGCATCATTTTGCTCTGGTTCCACAGGTGAGCTCGCTCCAGGAGAACAACCTGTCCTGTCCTTGCCCTGTTCCTGACAGCTGGTTAAAGATCTACCAGTGCAGCAGAGAAGATTTCTCCTGGCATGTTTTGTGTCTGTCTTCCAGCCAACCATATTAAACAGTGTACGAGAAACATGATGTGTACATACAGACATCTTATTAAGCATATCTGTATTATTTTTTATTTTAATTTTTTTTTTAATTTATTCATTTCATTCAATACAAAGAAAAAAAAAGAAAAAAAACATCCTAACAGTTTTTAATATACAAATTTTTTTTTTTTAAAAATACACCTCCATACATACCTACATATCCATGTGTATACATTTCACAAATATACACACTTACAAACATACTACATATGTATTTGAAAAAAATGAAATGAAAGGTAGCAGAAAGAAGAAAATAATCTTATAGTATCTGCCCCTTTTTCTCAACTCTGAATCAAAACAAAAAAAAAAATTGCTTTTAATTTGGATTTTTTTCAGTGTTTTGGGTTCGGAGGAGGCATGAGGGATCAGCTGCTAGCTCTCTGTAGCTGTAAGTACTTTGCATTGGCTTATATTCATTTTATTCACTGCATTTATGCCCAATCCTAACCATTACTACTCCAGTCCTAACCCTAACCCCATCCAAAACTTAATTCACATTATGCCTGTAAATCTAACTAGTAGAAGACAGTAGAACTGCAAATAAATAAATAAAAAATAATAAAATAAAATTGAGGCCTGAGAAAAGATGTTCACTTTACACAGATGACCTCGCTTTGTTAGTAAATTGTGATAGCGGTGCTCTATTTGTAGCATAGAGCACCACTGTGTCAATGTAAGGTAGACACAGTATTCATTTTTATCTATTCCTACAGCCTAACTCTGACCATTACCCTAAACCTAGCCCAACTTCATTCACACCTTAGTCCTAAACCTAGTCTATAGTCAATTAATCAATCATACTTTATTAATCCCAAAGGGAAATTACATTGCATTCCTGCACAGCCCATCTGAAGAAACACAGACACATAAGTCATGGGTAGACAGGTGGATGAGGCTGCAGCTATCGTGACAGATGCCACCCTTTCATGAGATGAAAAAATACATTAGGTGAAGGCAGACTTATTTGTAACCCCAAAACTGCCATTCTTCTTATGAGGTCCAGTCTTTGGGCCCCATAAAGAGTAGTCAGTCTCAACCACAACATAGTATTTACTGAGAAAATGGACCTTAGGCCACACACAAGAAGAAAACTCCTCAGAGTTCAAATCTGACACAGCAAAGTTAAGTATTGCTGCATCAAAAGCCAAGGTAAAAAGATCAGTTTTAAGACAAACCATGAAAGTGGACTGTGAATGAGACTCTCTGACATGCAAAGGCAAGTTATTAAGTTATTCCACGGCTTAGCAGCAATAGATAGGACTGACAAGGTGCATGGAGGTGAAAAAGGTGAAGCAAGATTGTGAAAAAGATTTGAAAATAAGCATAAGATATTTCAAATACACCCTAAAAGGCAGGCAGCTGGTGAAGTAAGGCC
>NW_015118298.1:0-9044 GCF_001443285.1 Poecilia latipinna | reverse complement strand
TCAACTGCACATACCATCGCTAACCTCTAAATGTGAACAAGCATAATTTTGACAAACAGCATGCAATGCAAAAGCAAGATGTATGTAAATAAAATGTGTGTATACAAGTTAAGCTTACAGCGGGAAATGTCTTTCAGGCAAATTGTGGTGTTGCAGTGATTACAGATGTAACCGTTTTAATACACGAGCTAACCTTTTGAGGTGAGCCATCAGGTAACGTAAGGTTTCGTAGTGCGCCGGGGGAAGCTGCAGCAATCCCTCATGTATCGCCTCCAGTCTGGATTCGGCATTTGGAAGTCCTGCAGGAGCCAAACGATAAGTATATCAAAGCGCCGTCAGGCAGCACCGGCACAGCAACGGCATGGAAATACCACGGAGAGGATCTCTTACTTGCAGCTTGAATAAATTTGGAGTACAAGTCAAATGTAATGACTGGAATGGGAAGGTCTCTCAAGTAGAGCTTCAAAGCACCAGCAATTATGTTGATGTCTGCATAGGCACTGGCACTGATATCCGCCTTCTCACCATCTGTTGTCAAGAAGCAAACAGTGCATGCAGGGGGTTCAAAGGCTGAATTTGGGACAAACGAAAACTGAATGTTCTTGTTTAAACCGCACAATACCAGAAAGCGTTACTTTGTGCAGAACTGCCGCGGAACGCGCCTCTTATTTTAAAGTGAAAACCCCGAGACATAAAATATTACAGAGTTCCCGAGGCAAAGACATTCACGAGCAACAAACCTCGGTCAAAAGCGAGTCGAACGTCCTCAATGTGCTCTGAGAAGCCAGACACTCTGTACAGACCCTCAGATTTCATACCTGCAAGAGACGATTTATAGATGGATCTCAGTGTCAGAAAATATCATTGCAACACAAGGATCATTGGGGTTTATTTTTATTTCAAATAAGTACATTTAAAATTTTTTAGTGCTTTTTGGAGAAAAAAATAATCGACAAAATAACAGAGTAGACAGAAAGATAAAATATGTACAATTTGGATTTCTAACAAAATGGGAGACTAAACAGACCCTTGTTTTCAAGTTCACTTCTTGGAAAAACATGAATGAAAGAGATCCCTAGCATAGAGTGAAGGTGATTACAACTGCAAAAACGTTAATACCTTTAGTTTTTAGCACTTATTCAGTTAATCTTATAAACCTGGTGGTGACGTAAGGCCAAAGATGATCAGAAATGTCTGAAGCATCCCACTGCAAAACCTCCTACTACATTCTTTATTGTACATGGATCCACTGCAAAAAAGTGCTTACAGCTGTGCCATAGCAGCACCTGGACAATTCATCTTTAATGACAGCAGCCATAGGAGATATGACTTAATCTCAAAATACGGTGTGAGGAAAGCACAAAAAAGGGAATATTTACATCCAAGAATAAAACTTCATCCTTAGAAATGACCAAAATTATTTTAAATTAGATGTGCAACATGATTACTTCTCAATGTTACATGAGAAGCAAACATACTCTGAGATGTACCAAATTTATTTACAGTCAGCATTTATTGTTGACAGTTTAATATCATCTCAATGATATGAGAAAATTTTAAAAAAGGCTCAAAGAACAAACTGAGTAAAAAAAAAAAAGGTAGTCTGAAGTTTGATTTGACAAGTACTTTTGGAAAAAAGAAGAAAATATGTGCCAAGAGCTGAAACAGAAACATCTGGTCAACATTTTAATATCTTAGAGTCACTTCTAGAGACTCCGGAGAGCCTCTAGATTTTAGAAGTTCAGCTATTAAAGGACAGTTAAGAAAGAGATGTACACATGCTAAAAGTGTACATCTTTTAGCATGTGTACCTCGGTCAAAAGCGAGGTACACATCTTTACCTTAATCTTTACCTTAAAGATTAAGGTAAATCTTTATTTACCTTAATAAATCTTTATTTATTAAGGTAAATAAAGATTTACCTTAATATAAGGTAAATCTTTATGAAGAGGATAAATAGCAGCATTTTTAAATGGTGGTCAAATAAGTTCTGGATCACGGCTCATAGGGTTTTTAAGAGTTGTCTTGGCACATACCTCTGAGTTCGATCTCTCGAATGCACATATCCACCACCATGGGTCTTGTGGTGTTGTGAGCTTTGACAAGGGTGGTGAGATCACAGCTGTACACTTTCTTAATCCTGCGCAGGTCCGGCTGGCAGTCACTGGGAACCAGTTTGGAGCACTGTTTGTGTACATTCAGGCCACAATCTAGCAGAGGAGAGAAAAAAAAATGAGAGAAACGCAAAGAGAAGGAGGGAGAGAGGGAGAGAGACAGAGATAAGCCTCTAGCAGATAGCACAATCTTTGCACTGAGCTTAAAGACAGCAGTTTGAAAAGCTTTCCCAGAGCCAGTGATAAACTGCGCTGTCAGACATCGCAGCTGCAGCTAAGCTGTCCCAGTATGCTGCGCCAAAGGTAGATAATAGCGGATATAACAGCATGGCGGGGGTGTTCTTGTTGTAGTTTTAGTCACATTGAGCCTTTTAGACAGCTGAGAGCGAGAGAGCCGCGGCTGCTCGAGTTACAGAAGGTAAAAGATGGGTGTTCGCCTAAAATCGCTCGTCACAAGAAGTCTCAGATGGGTCCCTGCTGGATTTCTAACCGCAGAAAGACCGAGGGAGGAGAAAAGAAGCAAAAAATAAAGGCTGGTCAGAGTGTGAGAGAGAAGAAAGAAGTTTCTCCAGTTTCCCACCACACATGAGGTGTCTGATGATGCTCGTGTTTGCTTCAGGCTTATCAGCGTGGAAAGTATTGCAACAACAAACGATCTGTTGGGTGGAGGGCAACCAAGGCCACCGATGTAGGTTAAAAATAGTGTCCTAGCAATGAAGAAATCCCATGACCTCTGACAATCCATTATCTCCAATATAAAACCAATCACTTTGTTCTGCCACTATATTTAAAATAAGATGAGAAACCTGCATTTTTTTTATTTTTTTTTTTTTGCTAGTTGAGAAATTGAAAGCCTTAGTAGCTTTTTAAACCTTTAACAGATGCGTCAAAAACAGTTTCCTCGTTATCTTCATGGAAATCACAGGGCAACGATGTAGCAAAAGTGACCTAGTACACATATATTCTGTGATTTCTGTGTATCAGTATCATCAGAACACACTATGCTTTATGAAGAGATACAAGTTTGAGGCTGAATATCATGATAAGGCATTTTCTTTTTTTTTCTTTTTTTTTTTTAGTTTTCAAGCTTCCTGACAAATCATACATACAGTTCAGTTTGTGGAAAATATCACAATTTAATATGGCAGAAAGAACATAAACATTATAAATTCAGAATTTCAACAGAGAAATCAAAAACAAGTTATGCATCATCTAAAAAAAAAAAAAGATACTGAAATGGAAAAGCTGCACAGGAGTAGCTATGCTGTGTAAAAAACAAAATATTATCGTAAAAAGTATTAAATCTGGTTCACGGTCACCATTTCTATCCTTGCACATGTCAGTTTTCTTTGTTGATTTAGATGAACACTTTAAATACCACTAAATGTTCACTGAATCTCTTTTTGTTGCTTTTTACCGTGTTGTTTAAATGAGACTAATACTGGTTCTTTCAAGACTTAGTTACTCAGTGATCTTTATAATAATGGGCAACAATGTCTAACAATAATTTGCTTTCTTTTTCTAGTGAGTAAGTTAAAGAGAGGGCTAGAGTCAGAGAAATAATGACCGAGTCTAAATAAGAGCAAATATCACGAGTAGCAGAACTAATAAGAGCAACTCTCTTCAGTGCTGAAGTCGCTGCTGAAGGAAAATGCTCAAAGTTACTAATCTTTATCAGTGATGTGTTTAAAATAAAGTCAGATAAAGCATAGAAATGTAAGAAGTGCTCAAAATGAAAACGACTTTTTAAACTCATCTAACAAACAATCAGGCTGAAACAGGGAGGAAGACAAAACAGAAAATGAGTACAATATGGAGTACAGAGTTGATCTGTTTTGTTCTTTTGACTTCCTGTATGTCCAAGAGGCAGAATGTGGAAATCTTAGCAATAATATCAAAACGTTAATGTAAGGCTCTATAATGTCTACAGAAGACGCGCTGAGGTTGTTGTTTTATCTAAAGACAGTTTGTAAATGTGAACTAATAATTTTGTCTCAGTAAAACTGTTTTACCAGTTTCTTCTCTACTGAGCAGTAAGTAAGTAAAGACCACTTATCTCTGGACAGCTAGAAAAAAAAAAAAATAAATGTTCAATGATATTCCCATTATAGTCCTAAGAGAGAATGTTGAATTGCCCCAAAAGAATCAGTTTTGTTCAGACAGGTGCATCAGGAATCAGCACTTTTATGTCTCACTTGAAAGTGCTGATTACATAAAAGAAACAATGCAAAAAAGGCTACGAAAAGCTATTAAAAATTATAAATGACACATCCAAGAGAGGCCAGTGTTACCTACAGATAAAGCAATCAGTAATCCCACATTCACGTGTCTCAACGTTACGCAGCTTGAATGCTGCAGAATATATTTACCTGAGCAACGGACACCCTGGGCAATGAGGCCCCACATGAAGTTGGCACAGTACTCGCACCAGTGTGGCCCACGGAAGGTGTGTACCTGTGGTCAGAAATTTCATTATGTTACTCAGTGACCAGTTTAAACTGGGGGCCTTCCTCTCTGACATGGTAGACTGTCAACCCAAAACCACACCGGATGGAACCCCTCACTGACTGGGAGCATGTGTGTGTGTGTGTGTGTGTACACGGGGCAGATTAAAGGATTTATTACAATGCGTCTGGCATCTGCTGCTGGGCAATTGGATACATGCAGGCAAGCGCAGGGGCAGGCCCGAAAGTCAAAATAACAGATGTACACCCTCCCTGCACACTTAGATCACAGATAAGATCATGAAAGGAGCCACAGGCAGCCCCACATGCACATACACACACCTACACACGCACATTGAATAGGTATCGGTGACCTAAGGAGTGCAGAGGTGCAAAAAGCATGTGGCAGGTGGGTGGAAGATCGCTTCAAAGGAGAAGTGAACAAAAAGGTGGCAGTCATTATAAACTGCCAGTAAGTGAAACCAAAGAAAGTAATGCCTAAAATGTTAAAGCACCAAAGGCAAAGTATCCTGTTATTGTCTTGACAGAAAAAAAAAAAAAAAAAGAAACGTGCAGCACTTCAACACTCTCCATATGTTGTCAGCAAATCGGAATCATGAACCAAAAACGCCTCTAAAAGCTTTCAAATCGATGTTAATCAAAGTTTTCTGCTGTTAATGGGTTGTAGTGTAGTGCATCCATTAGTTCCCCTCTGTGCATATGAGTGTCAGCTGGTTGGGTTCTCATGAAAATGGCTGCAGATACATTCTGGAGTCTGTGACAGGACAGGCAAACATCCAGCAAAAACATGCACAGCGGATCCCAGACGTGTACACAAACCGGTATAAGATAAAAAAAAAAAAAAAACCAAGACCAGGATAAATAATTTCTAACGTTCATATTTAATGTGACATATATCCAACAAATAATATAAAAAGTAAAATAAACAGGGTAAGATAACTTTGTTCCTTTAAACTAAAAGTTTGTTGAAATATAAAACGTTTGCCATCAAGTCTTCTTGATTTCAAACTTGCTACTATCAGTAAAATTTGATGGAGCTGAAATAAACTTCATCTGTCTCAGAAAGAGTTTCAAAACCCTTAATCATTAGCGTTATGAACGATTACGCTTTCTTTAGCTGGAGTCGTTTTTTTTTGCAGAGAGACTACAAACACCATACCCACTGATAAACATGGTGGTGGCAGCATGATGCTGGATGAGGGATACTTCTTCAAAAGGACTTTGTTTTTAGTGAACTGCTGGGTCAAAACACCAGTGAGTTTTGACTCCAAACCTTCTTATGTTTGTTGAAAGCTATTTTTTTCAGCACCGCTGTTGGTCTGATCATACATCCAAATCAGCATCGAGACTTGTTGACATCACCATACATTCAAATCAGCTACAGGATGACATCATCAGAGGAAAAGTGATGTTTTGGAAAAGCCATGGCCAGAGTAGTGGCCAGTATCTATAATACTGGGTCACTTCAAAGCGTCTGTGCACAAAGAAATGTCCTCGCAATTTGACAATTTGAGGACTTTTGCAAGGTAAAATGAACCGACGATATTATCAAGGTTAAGATGTGGCATGCTTATAAACCGATGATAAAGACACTGAATACACATGTAAAAACAACATTATTACACAATTTCTTCCACGATTGTCAGTTGAATTGTACCAGATATATTCACATTAAACATAAAAACAGCTTAATAACGAAAACCTATTTTAACAGGTTTTAAAAAGTCGTATGTCCTACGTATCCACAGGATTTCTTCACCAAAATTTTTAAATGTTGAAAAGTCTTTGTTATTTATATAGTAAAAAAAAAGTTAACTATTAGAATTTAAAATTATAAATAACTATTATGAAGCAGATAAAAAATAAAAAAAAAGTCATTTTGTTTCCTCTCACAAAAATTGCTGCTTACCTTGAAGTTGTGAATCTTTTCATAGGAGCTCAGCTTCTCAGGCGTGTCTTTCAAGGCACTCCGTCGCACCACAGGTGAGGAGATCTGTGGACAGGAGGCCAGCAGTTTAATAGGCTTCCACAGCAGATTTCCCTTGCACCCAATCTTGACTCCCAGAGCCAACGCCAGCAGCTCTTGACGCCTCCTCTCCTGTCTTTTAGCCATGCGAGCAATCAGCTCCCCTTCTAAGCCCCCTCTGCTTGCTTCAGCCTCCATGCTTGACTGCACTGGGTCCAGGAGACTGTCCAAGTCTTCTTAGGGGAGCTCTGGAAGAGGGGGTGGGTGTGTGTGTGTGTGAGTGCTGTGCAGCAGATGCTGCTGGCGACAGCCCAGCACACAGATACAAAGTACACCCCACTCTGCTCTGAACAGGAAGAGCTACTGATGACGGTTAGCACCGGAGCTGACTCTGCATCTGGTCTGAGCCCAGTGGCAGCGGAGAGCAAGACGAGCAGGAGGAACAGGATTGGAAGTGGGCGGCCTAAGGGCAGGAGCGTGCCTCAGACAATGGCTCTCATTCACACGCCCAGAAAGGGGAGAGAGAAAGGAGAGGGAACAGCGTCCGCCGGGTTTGGATAAGAGATGTCGAGAGTGAGGTGCTGTCGGGATCGCTTCGCACAGCTCAACAGTTCTCTAAAGAAGGATCAACAGTTCAGACCCAACCTCCGCCCCTCACCCCTCGCTTTTTAGGACAGAGCTCTTTCCCCATTAGAGGACTGGCTTCCGGCCACACGCCACCTCACTTCGCTGGAGTTAGGACTCCATCCGCATGGGGTTCTCAGTCAGCGCGGGGTCGCTTCTAAATGGGTCACTTTGGTTGCTCGAAGACAGACACCAGTTTTTCAAAGCCGGGTCCTTGTAACAAAAACAGATCTTGACCTCCAGCTATGTCCGTCTGCTGGTGGAATTCCCCACGCTGCCGTCCAGACAGGATCTCACAGACTGACTGCAGATTGCTCCTGCCTGTCATGGTCTGCAGTCTGACACAGTCTACACTTCCATACAATTAACTCAGATTGGAAAAGGGATTACAGCCATAATCCTTGCACAAGGAATAATCCAGTAGTACCCAAATCTGAGGAAAAGCCCAATTGGACGATTATTTGCACGTCTCCAGGCATGTAGTTTTTTTTTTCTCTCCAGTGCGGGGCGAGGGGGTTGCTGCTGTTGTCTATGTAAATTCGAAACACACAGAAAGCACCACAAATACACGTCCTCTAAGGGAGGTTTTCCCTAATTAAAATAAAAATGCACAAAGGAATTTTTTTGGTGGAAGCTTTTTAGTGAACACAGGATAAGTAAGAATTACTAGGTTGCAATAACAACACTCCTCATTGTGTGTGTTGTTACTGAGTGAAGATGACTCAAAGACATCTTAAGTGTCAGCGAGGTATTTAAGCTGAGCACTGAGACACAAGAAGCTATTTAAAAGGAAACCGTAATTTCTGACTTGTCAAGACATGTAGGCAGAAAGAGAGAGAGAGAGAGAGGCAGAGAGAGAGAGATTAATGAAAAAGTGAAGAATACACAGCAAAGTGGCTGTCTTATCCGTTTGAGCTTTCAACTTCTGTCACACTTGGATTTGAGAAAGTTGGCAGTCATTTGGAAATGTCACAGTTGAGATATGAATCTACATTCTGTGGAAAAACCCATGGAGACATTTGGTTTCGAGATGCTTGCCATGCAAATCGCTAACATAGGATGGTGAACACAGTTTAATATGTCAGCTATGTAATGCCTTCATCTATGGAAAGGTCTCGTAATAAAATGGTGACTAGAAGCTCGGTTTGATCCATCTGAAGTTTAGAGGGATTTTAATGCAAAACATTTGAAAACAACCATAATGAAATAGAAACTGATGGATTAAGCACAGAGACTAATTGATCATGTTTTTAATTTCACAATTTTGTCTTAAATTACCAAAAGATGCATTAGTCAGTCCAGAATTAATAATAACCATCACCCAATCTCCCAACTGTCTTCTTAGTCCAAAATATTTGAATCACTTTCAGTTAAAAAAAACACAATTATTTTTACTCCATTTTTTACCCAAATACCATCTGGCTTTCAACCTACCCACCTAGTATTAAAAAACAGAGTTTAAACTTTAAAAATACTTTGCTGCACTCTTTACATATGTTACTTTAAGCATTTTCCACCATTGTCCACTTGCTTCACCTACGCTAGTAAAGATTCATGGTTCACAAATTACAGGAAATACCAGATAGTTTTTCTAAGTATTTGGACACCTGGATCAATGAAAAAGTATCCATTAAAACCCATAGATAGTGTTTACATGACATGAAGGCAAAACAGTGGGTGTCTCAGAAACGCACATCAAACGCGGTTTCTAAGTGTGTGACATCATGTGAAAATCAAAATATTATTGTGAACCTCGACAATTCTGGTTCACTCCCCATTACAAAGTACAGATGCTTCAAGGTTCCACAATCATAAGTTGAAACAATGATATTGAAATATTAAAGATAAACTGTCAGCACAAAAAAGAAAATTGCA
>NW_015118297.1:0-9045 GCF_001443285.1 Poecilia latipinna | reverse complement strand
ACTGTACAAGGCTATAAAAAGTTCACAGCAACAGCACAAACATACAAAATAGTCATTTTTACCAAATTCATGTTTTTCCTCCTCTGCTCCTTAAATAAATCTGAACTCTGGTGAGGAAACGGCCAGAGCAAAAAATGGATTCAAGTCAGTTCATACAATCTTATTTACAGAGAACATGATCAAAGTGCTTTGAGGAGAGTCCTGATTTACAGTCACATCTGAGGGAGGAAATATATTTACACTGTTTACAAACGCTGTAACCATGGTGACCTCAGCAGCAATAATAATGCAGTTAACAGAAGAAACCCTAATATTAGCCACAAAGCATGATCAGAAATATTAACATCCCGTTTCATAACTAAATATTCGTCTTTTAGTCTCCAGTCTTGGTTCCCCATTAAGACCTGAGAACTTTGACCCGGTTTACATCAGAACCAGGAAACAGTTTGATGAAGATTCAGTTCTTCAGTCCAGGCTGAACACAGAAAGACCCTCAGAGAGGAAACTGATCTCTGGACAGCCAGACAGAGACCTGGAAGTATTCATATAATAAATAACATTTCCTCTTCACCACAGATCAGGACTTGATGCACTTCTGAAGGCTTGTGGTTGAAACTTAAGGGCTGCTGTAACGGCGAACCGTTGGCATGGAAACATGGAGAAAAAACTAAATCCTGAGATCAGGATAAATCATCGTCTGTGCTCACGATTGAAATCTGTGAAAAAAGGAAAATATTTTAACACTTTGCAAGAGGAAATGGCAGCAATTTAACATCTATTTACATTTTAACATTTCAGATTTAAAAAGTTACAGCCTTGCTAAAAAAAGCTTAAATTAAAATTTGGTTGCATCAGGTAAATTTTCAAGAGCACATTATGATTAAAAAAAAACTGCCAATGATTTTTTGTTTGCGTAAAATAAGATAACAGGCTTATTTATTTGGGTAGAGAACGACCTGATCGTCAAACATCTTAAAGTTTCAACTAGAGGGTCTGATGAAGCTAGAAAAGTTTTAAGTAAAACTGACCTGCAGGAGGAAATGATCTATTCAACCTGCAGGAGTTTCCAGGTCGGTCGACTCACCGCTGGGTAGGTGTGGCCCACGTTGGCGCCGTGGCGCGTGATGTCGATGTTGAGGTCTTCTTCTGTGGTTTTCAGGTAGACTGGGTTGTCGAAGTTCATGCTCTTCTGGTTCTTCAGCTGCCAGTTCCTCCACATCAGGTAGGCGCCGGCTGCAGCCATGGCCAGCAGCACTGCAGCAGAGAGGCTGGTGATAAACAGCTCTGACCTTCATGTTTGACCTCAGAGGAGGAGCAGCTGGACTTACAGACGGGTAGGACGGCCCAGGCAGCAGCAGAGCCTCTGGTGGTGGAGTCCACCTGGATAGACGTGCTCACATTGGCTTCTGGAAGAGACAAAAATGGCAACTTTCATACACCTTGAAGAGGTTAGGATGGGTTTATGGTCTATACAAAACCTGCCCTTCACATGTTTTTCATAACTCATTTATAAAGATTCAAGTCTGCTCAGTTCAGAATGAGCCGTTTTAGGGCCTCTTGTCACTGAATACAAATAGATGCACAACTACACAATCATAGCTTTGAAAAGCAGAAGTGGAGCCTCCTGCATAAAACATCCAGCAAGTGGTTTCTGGATGGTAAGCCAACAAGCCCCTTTTCTTTCCCTCTTGGTTGGGACGTTACATTTGGAAGGTTTTTGTAGAGGCTCATTTTCCTGAAGCTAAAAAATATTTGCCAAAAATCAGCAAAGTGCTTTGGTTGTTTTTTTATCTGGAGAGCTGAGAAAGATCTGCTTTAACATCTGGGAATACTGAAGACCCAACATTTATTATAAGACTTATAGAAACTTTAAGTCTAATTATTTGGTGGCATTTTATTGCAATAAAAATATATTAAAATCTCCATGCATTCAGAGCCTTATAAGACAGACACTGGTGTAAATCTAAAGCTCACATTCAAAACAAGATGCTGCATTAACTTTTATAGCAGAAGTAAAAACTTCCAGCAGGTTCTGAGATTTATAAACTACAGTTGGAGTCCAGCTCCATTTTCACAGAACATAAATGCAGGTTTTGAGCCAAAACCTGCATGTGCACTTCCCGTTTTCTTCCACTAGATGGTGCTCCTGTTCTAGATTAGTTCAGAGGCAGATTTAATTTAAACTCTTCAGCAGCAGAGAGGCAAGTACTGAATGTCACATTGTTCTCATTTAGCAACAAGTCACAAGGATTCCTCAGGTTTGTGATTAAAATTACTCGAGTAAAAAAAATATGATGCAGGGAAATTCAGTTTGAGTTAGAGCTTCACCATCATCCTCTGAGGAAAAGTGTCACTAGAAGAGGAACAACAAACCTTAAGCATTCAAGGTCGTCCCATTTCTGAGTTTTCTTTGAATGTAGACCAGATCTCTGGAGAGTAAACTGGTTTATCTGATGCATGAAATCAGGCTGGAAAACAGTCACTGTGGTTTAAACCTCCTGAACTGAACGGCTCCAACTTCGCGGTCTGGTTCTGTGGTGGGGTGATAACTCTGGTCCACCTACAAACCTCAGTCTGCTTTTGGCTGAAGTAAATGCTGGTGTAGTTTGAATGCATATATGAATGGACCACAGATCGCTCCAAAGCAGGAAGTGGACTACAGAGCAGGGCATTCTGGGTAGACAACCAAAAAACACCATTTCTGATATAGCAAAACAAATGCAGGGTTAAGTCAGTTTTGCTACATCATCTTGTTTTTCTCTGAAAACTCAGTAATGATCATATTCCTGTGAATCACAAATAAAGAAGCTGCTGGAATTTCTGATGAGAAGCTTCAAGTTTGATCTGATCTGTAAATTAGTGGAGAAAATAAAAGGTTTTCCTCATGAAACGTAAACAAACCTGCCCACACAGCAGAGCATTATGGGATTTTAAATTTGTTTCTCATTGTAAACAATGTAAAACCAAAACATCTGACAGTGGTCCCCAAAGTGGGTCCTGAAGGCACCTGGACCAAATGATGGTTCATCAGAGGCCTGAGGACATCGACCTGCTGAGATCGTTGCTACCTCCAGGGAGAGAATAAAACATGCAGGAACCACTGGACCACGATTTCAGCTCACACTGAAGAACAAACACCACTGATCTGTAAAAGCGTCATTTAAACAAGAAAAACTGTCGTTTGTAGCTGTGAGTGGAGAAAAGCTTCTGTTCACTTTGTGTTTCTAACAGGATTAGAGTCGACTGGAGCTGCAGCCTCACAGCTCCACAGTTCCTGGTATGCCAGATGAGGCAGCTGGGAAATGGTCCAATTAGTCTGCAGCCTTAAAGGGACAGGCACCAAACTTCAACAAAATGTGGAATAATGAAGTAAAGATGGACAGAAGAGGGGAAAAAAGAAACCAGGACGAATGTAAAGGATGCACTAGAGCTGGGTGATGATTTTATAGCCAAATCAGATTTTTGTTTTTTAAGATTCAATTTTTAAAAAATCTGGATTCCACTGATCTGTTGGTTTCTTAGAACGTCTCAAAAACTCCTTTAAATTGAGTCAAAATGACTCAACAACCTCAAGATGCTTCATTTCTCTGTTAAAACTTCCACAGATTCTGTGTTTCATGTGAAAGAAAATCTGGGAAACTGCAGTTTGCTGGTATTGCTGCCATGAAGACGGTCCAGCGATCTGCGAGTCCCGACTGGAACCAGAGTCCAATTAGTGCTGCGGATTCAGCTGTCAGGTTTGAAAAGGCTGTGAAAGGATCTGAGCGAAGCTGCAGGGAAAACAAAGCGTCTCTAAGCAACCGGTCGTCCAGCAGGAGGTGAAGGCCAGAGCCGCTCTGCCTTCGCGCCTGGAACCGCTAATTGTTGCAAACAATCCTGGAGCTGCTGCCGACATTTAACCACAACTTAAAACTCAAGACGTAAAGGTTCCCTTTGCTCCTCCCTAAACAGGCGAGTGGTACGTTTTATTGAAAACATGAAACCGATTTCAGCAGTAAAACTAAGATGGTGTTTAGAGGTGAAGTCCTGCAGCAGACCGATCCCTCCTGCATGTCGGGTCAGGACTCACCGGGTCTGCAGCGCTGGCCGTCTGCCGCCAGCTCCTGGCCTGCAGGACACACACAGCTGTACTTGGGGGAGTGTTTGTTGATCTGTGGAGCAGGAAGACACAAGAAGCTGCAGCCGCCGTTTTTCTCTGTGCACCAGTTGGTTCCTGCAGAGAAAAAACAAACTGAAGCCCAAATCCAGCTGGTAACCAGTCCTGGTTACAATGGGTGACCTTTGACCCCTTACCAGCCAGCTGGATCAGCTCATGGTAGACGATGACGTCCTGAGGGTCGTTCAGGTTGCTGGCCAGCGTGACGACATCAGAACCAGAGAACTTGTTGGCGCCGTAGATGGCTTTGTTTTCACCGTCGGTCCAGAAAACCCGATCCTAACAGAACCAACATGGCCGACTTTTATAAACAGCTGATCATTTCAGTGATCCATTAATCACTAAAAAATGGCACATTGTACAAATTTTAACTCATCCAGTTGAGCCTTTTTTATAGTATATTAGAAAAGTATTTACTCTGCGATTCTTCAAAATAATTTTATTGTCTAAATTCCTTTAATGAAAATAAACCAGGTGACGATAAAAACGCCACGAGTTTGACAACAGACCTGAAATAGAAACTTTGTTTTTTCATCAAATGGCCTTTTTCAGTCTGTAATCATTTCAATCATTTAAAGTGAACAAAAACTTACATTTTAACTTATTTTGTAAATTTACATGTCAATGAATTTGACCTGAAGGCGAAACGAACCTCAAACACGGTGACGGCGAATGGATGAGCCAGATAATCTGCAGACTGCAGCACCTTGTTCCTGTTGTCTCCGTTCAGGTCGACGCTACTGAGCATGTGCAGCTTGGAGTCGACCCAGTAGAGCCGGCCTTTGATCAGATCTGAAGACATTAAATACATTAATAGATTTTATCATTTCAGCTGCAGGTTTTCATGTTGGAGACGTTTCGCCTCATTCCTACCCAGTGTGATCCCGTTGGGCCACTGGATGTCGGTCGCCACCAGAACCTGCCGGTCCGCTCCGTTCATCCCAGACTTCTCGATCTTAGCCGGCTCTCCCCAGTCAGACCAGTACAGAAACCTGAGACCAGAACAGTCCAGTCAGCGGATCAGAGCAGCAGTCGGTAAAAACCCAGAACGTTTCCACCCACCCAGATAAAGGATCCACGGCGATGGAGGCGGGTTCTCTCAGGCCCGTGTTGAACAGAACTTTCCTCTTGGTTCCGTTGAAGTTCGCCACAGAAATGGTTTTGGTTCCCAGATCGGACCAGTACAGGTTCTTGTAGATCCAGTCCACAGCGATGCCCAGAGGAGTCTGGACGTTATCGATCACCTTCTTATGGACGCCGACGTCGCCTCGCCTGTCCAGGACGGTGCTGGAAAAACATGGAGGTTTGAGGAAAACAGACAGTTTGTCACCTTTAAATGGTTTAGAGGAGTCGAGTTAGTCAGTAGTTAAAGATGGACATAGTCATCAAGATGCACAATTACAGTAAATAATCCAAAACTCAGCAGATGAGCCTCATTTCCCATTGAGCTGCGTTCACACTGCAGCCTGAAGTGAACCACAGCAGGTTTCTCTTTATGCAAAATGCATCTGATCTTTTCATGGTTAGAATTTATAAATATAGATCATGTCAAGAAAAAAAGAAAAGCTCTCCTAGTGCCAACAGTTGAAATGCACTAAACAAGGAGGGTCTTACTGCTGTCAATCATGCTCATGTTTAATAGCTCTAATAATGGAAAATGAACCCTGACTCTACCTGTAAATGGCCCTCTGACCCAGGTCGGCCCAGAAGATGGTCTGCTGGTTGAAATCTGCATCCAGAGCCGCGGCGTTTCTCTGCTGCTCCACGATCTGCGTGTACTCCTTCCTCTCCAGACCCAGACGGCGAATATCACGGCGGTTGGTGAAGATCAGGCACGGCTCCTTCCCTGAACCGGAGGAAGAGAAGTTTGTAAAAACCAGGAAAGGTGAAAAGGTCAAACTGAACTCCTGATGCTCACCAACAGCCTTGCAGACGCTGGTAGCCGGATCCATCTGGTAGCCGTTATGACATTCACACTTATAGCCGCCCTTCAGGTTGATGCAGATCTGACTGCAGATACCAGGATTCATGCACTCATTGATGTCTGCATCAAGAGACCAAGAGGAATCGTTTAGAAATGGAAAGCTGCACAACCACCATCTTAAAATCTCAAGTTTTCTTATAAAAGACATTTAAACCTCCAATTCCAGTCTTTTTTAGTCAGTTAAATATTCCAGCATTCAGTTCACTGCTGGTTGCAAATGGGAGGAAATGAAACTTCTGAAGGACGGATGGAGTTTATGCCAGGAGGGATTAGAGGACGTACAGATCTCCTGAAGACTGTCAGAAAACGACCTGCAGGATTTACCACCGAATGTTTCAGTGCAGAATAAACATGGAGTGAAATCCTGCAGCGTCGGACACGCCTCTATGGATCAGGATTTTAGTTTGAATTAGTCAAAACTGGACAGCTAAATGAAAATTAGTCAATGAGCTTTTTAAAGCCTCATTTCTTATTTGCAGGACAAAGAAAATTGACTTGAAATCCTTGAACTCGTCTGGTGACGCGCAGCTCGTACCTCCGCAGGTCTTGTGGTCGATGAGCTGCAGTCCAGGTGTGCAGTCGCATTCGAAGCCGATCACCACGTCTTTGCAGATGTGGGAGCAGCCGCCGTTGTTCAGGAGACACTCGTTCACATCTGGAACAAGAACAAAACCACGGTTACAGAAGGAGCAACACAGGCGTCTTCTATAAAATGTAAAAAAACAATCTGTGCTTCACACAGATTTGCTTTGGAAGCTGACGAGCCTCTGATGCTCCTTCAGACTAGCCAGCAGCATTTGGCAAACATCTGGTGGAACAGCTGAGCTCATTATAGCAGCTACTTCTCAGTGAAACGCTGGTAAAAACGTTAAAGGGTTAATAGAGAAGCCATGTTGTGATGACTTCCTGAAGCCCGAGTTTCAGGAAGAGCAGAAAGTTTTTAAAGAGACAGAGGGCCAATTTCAAGGTGTTAAACCAGAAAGTAAAATTTATTTTCAGTCTTGTTTGAGTTTCTGGATGCAGCAAATCTGACATTTAAGAGGATCAAACATTATAATTCAGGTTAGTACAGAAATACTGACTTTAAAATTCATCTCATCCTTTCAGGATCAACACAGAAGCTCCAGATGTTCATAATTTAGTCCCGTTTAAAACTCACTGCACTCGTTGATTGGCTCGTCGCTCCAGTCTGGACAGTCTCTGATCTTGTTGCACACTTTACTCATTTCGATACATTCTCCGCTGCGACACTTGAACTTCTCTGGCCCGTTGCACTGAGTCACTGAACAGGAAGTTAATCCAGATTATCACTAATCCAGAAGAGTTTCAATGCATGAGGACGTTTTGTTTTAAAACCAGTCTTACGGTTCTTGCAGTTGATTTCATCCGATCCGTCATCACAGTCTCTGTAGCCGTTACACTGTCTGCTTCCCTGGATGCAGCTGCCATCGTCACATTTAAACTTATCTGGTTCACAACTCCGCGCAGCTGCAAACAAACTACAACTTTACTTCCTGCTAAAGGAAAATCAGTGAAAGAAGCTGGAGTCGTTTTGGCATCATAACGTACGACAGTTGGCCTCGTCGCTGCCGTCCTTGCAGTCGGGGTCTCCGTCACATCTCCACTTCTTATGGATGCATTCTCCAGAGCTGCACTGCATCTCGCTGGACAAACACTTGGCGGGCGGCGTCGGGTGGCGGCCGCACCGAGCCGGAGCTTCATCTGACTGGTCCTGCAGAAACAAACAGTTTAAATCAGGATATTTTACTTTAATGCTAATATTTCAGCAACAATCAGAAAGTTTTTGGTTTTTCTAATTATGATTGAATGTATAGATGTGCATTAATGAAGGTTGTAGTTGCACATTTTTCATAATATGCAGTTTTCTGGATTGAATTGTGTTTTTCCACAACATGACATTTGCAGATAAGTTGGTGTGCATTAAATTTTCTGATTTTTGCACAGTAAAAACTTAGGTTTGCAGCTTTTTCAAATTGTTTACATGCAGATTAGACAAATCTGGATTTTTCACACCAACGCCCTCTTCAGGTCTCCAGAGACATCAGCTTGTTTTCCAGCTTCTGTTCATCTCAACTCGTAATTATTGAAATGAGCAACTTTATTTTATACATTTGTCTTTTAATTTTGCTAGAGGAAAAACAAAGTTGGAAATTGAATTTGGTATAAAACAATTGCTTTTTAAAAAAAGACTTTGCAGCTTCTTATCCCTCTAGTTTGATTGAATGTGTGATTAAGGACAGACATTTTCCACATGCAATTTTTAAGATTTTAAAAAGCACCATTCTGTGGCAGAATTTGTTTCAAATCATTTCTTATATTTGACACAACCATCTTGATTCCCATCAGAAACAAAAGTTCTTAGAGAATTAAAGTATTTTAATTCTGACCTGAACTCCACCTGTAAATCCCTAAAAAGCATCACCAGTAGAAAATGGCCGTTCAGTCCTCAGACCTGATGTTCCTCTTCGTTTCCTCTCACCTGACAGTCGACGTCGTCGTCACAGACCCAGTTGGCCGGGATGCAGGACGCGTTCCCACACTGGAACTCGTTGGGAGCGCAGGACGACGGCGCGCAGTCCACCTCGTCTGAGCCGTCGCCGCAGTCGTCCTCGCCGTTGCACACAAAGTTCTTGGAGATGCAGCGGCCGCTGGCGCAGGTGAACTCGTTCAGAGCGCAGGTGACGTTACCTGGAGCAGTCAGAGGGTTTACTTCAGGTTCTGATTCCAACTGCAGGAACTCTGATCCACATCCACTGAGGCAGAAACTGCAGTTGTGAACCGAGCCAACCAGGTTTCTGCAGCTCAGCATCCCATAATCAATACCAGCTGATCAGGCTGAGCTCCAGGGAATCCAGGAGCGTCTGCTGAGACATTTGGAGTTTTC
>NW_015118296.1:5061-9054 GCF_001443285.1 Poecilia latipinna | reverse complement strand
TGAGTCAATGTAACTTCAGAGTAACTTCATACTCTGCGAACCAGACCCTAAACTTGCTTAAAGTCTGGATTGAGTTTTTCCCCTTCATTAATGACACACTTTTATTACATACATTATATCTATCATGGTAATGCAGGGTGAGTCATTTTAAATTCTAAATGAATATCCTTGTTGGATTTTTATTTAAGTGCTATTCTCCTTCAAGATACATTTACCTAACGCCAGAATAAATGCGATGTACATTATGCAGCAAAGGAAATTAGACATATATCCATTATGGAGATGATCGGTTTTGGACGGGCGATGTGCCCCTATTGCATAATCGATACTGAAGAATGACTGATATCATTAACGATACAGGGAAGAAGCTTTTTAGTTATCTAGCTTTGCTAGCAAAGTCGTTAGCTAGCAGCTAGCTAATAGCACATCAACAACAGCCTAATGTCTGTATGATAAAAATACTGAATCGATAGATAAGAACAGTTCTTCCTCACCCTCTGCACGTGCCTGCATATAAGCCTCATATATCTCTGCCGCTCCAGGTTTTCCACAATGATGAAGCAGCAGCAGAGGGGGGCAGACACCCAAAATTTGACTCATAACAGGTCAATTATATATCACATTTGTTACGGTTGAAGAAGAAAAAGTTGCCAGGTTTAGATTTAACTGAACTGATTACGGTAGTTTCTGAACGGTAACTGTAAAAGTGCTGATCCTTCGTGTTGCTACTAGCATGAGCTAAATGAAAATGGCCGCTTTCTTCTTCTTCTTCTTTAGATTTCAACAGCAGCTTGCATCCATTATTGTTGCACTACTGCCATCTACTGGATCCTAATATCTATACCTCAAATTCTCATAATGATCCCAGTATTATTTAAAAAACCGTAAAATCTTCTTTTTCCCCTCAATGCTATTTAACTGATCAACAACATTCTCAAATTTCAATTCCCTATTAAAACCTAATTCCGTTTTAATAGGCGCTTTCTTCTTTTATTTCCAATTTTGACTTCTAATGATTCACTTCCTGCTAAAGAGCCCCCTGGTGGTTGAAGAAAAATCCACATATAAGCGGCTTATAGTCCTGAAAAAAACGGTATATGAAAAAAAATCTGAATGCTCTCTGGTATTATTCAGGGGACCGGATAAAATGTGGAGGCGGGCCGGATTCGGCCCGTGGGCCATAGTTTGGGGAGCCCTGCTTTAAGGTCTTCTGGTTCTGGTTCTGCTCTTCATCCAGAACCAGAACCAAACATGGGAAGCAGCATTCAGCTTCTATGCACCACAAATCTAGAGTTGCTTTTGAAATATAATAAATGAAACATTGATCAACATTTTGATGTGTATCAACGTCAAGTAAACGTACAATTTGACAATTGTTGACTGTGTTTTCTATAACTTTGAATGTTTGTGTTTTTATGATGTAAAGCTCTTTGATCTGCCTTGTTGCTGAAATGTGTTATACAATTAAACTTGATTGATTGATTTTATTTAACACTTTTTCTGTTTTTCCAGTAGATCTAATTATCTTGTGATCATGCACAGAGCTCCTCCTATTCCTGCCTCCAACACTAAACCACAGAGCTCAGTTCTACCTGCATCAATCAGGCTATTTTAATCACCATCAGAGCAGAAGCAAATCCATCTGAACAGGCAAATCACATTTAAAATAGCAGCTAAACAAATTATGGTTCACACTGCAGCTGTTTGTTAGACCCACGTTTTAAAAAAAGGTTTCATTTGAATCTGGCTGCATGAAAAACCTTCCTCTGAGTTTATTCTAAGCACGGATTCACTGGAAACCTTTGGAGGCAGAGTTTCAGCCAAAACGTTTTATGTTCATTGAATTGTCTGGAGAAAAAAGGAAAACAAACAAAAATTACTGAGTTATATAGTCAGCAGGCAGGAGAGCAAATTAAATACATAAATATTTTAAATAATCTGATCATTTACAGATTCCTAGTTATACTTTGACTGCAGAAGGTTTTCCATCAAACTAAGTAGCATTTTAATAAAAATCCTCTGGAAAACTGATATAAAAACAAGCAAACAAAAACCATAACATGGATTATATGTTGGATATTATTGGTGTAACTGCAGAGATGAACTGCTGGTCTGCAGCCATTAAAGTTTGTATCTGGTGAAACCAGTGGTGAACTGGTAGTGATCAGCTCTGATCTGTGAACATCTTAAATATTCACTGAGACACAAAAACTGAGATAAATAATGAACCTGGTGGAGCTGCAGGACTTAGAAACACTGAGATGAAGCAAATATAGATTTAATATCTTTCAGTTTGCAAAGCAAATTTTACCTCCTAGGAAATGTTTTTCTGATCATGAATCAGGTGTCGACATTTCCTGGTTCATTATGTAAATACAGTCAATAAAAAGATGTTTCCATGTCACCAACAGGAAACAGAGTAAACAAGGAGTGACTGTATAAAGTCGTCTGTCTCTGATGATCCGATGTTAGTTAGTAGAACCGATTCGTTCATCATGTTGCTCTTTGCGCTGATGATGATGATGATGATGATGATGATGATGATGGTCAGCCGGACAGAAGCTGGTTATACTGGTGCTGTGTTTTCTCACACCACTAAAAATGTACAAGGATACTTTTATACAGTAAGTTCAGATTCTCTGAAATTCCTTTTATTTTCCCTTTTGAAAATATATCGTCTTGTATCCAACGCTTCTCCACTTTAAATCTACAGGCTGTGCGTCGCTTTAAGTTTGGCTACAGCTCATGTGAGGAGCTTGAGTCATGGCCTTGTTCTGGCTGTAAGAAGATTGATGAAAGCAGCGGTGAATGGTGTCTGAGAGAGTACACCTGGTGGGAGAGTAGAAACTTCAACAATTACAACTCTGGGTGACTGAATCTCAACATCATGAAAAAATATATCTAATAATTTTCAGTTTTTTCCAAGAAGTCTAAAATTCCTCCTGTCAGTTTTCTGGTCTGCTGTTCTGTAAGGTTTTCTGTGTTTTAGAAACTATAAGTAACATCAGAAATCTTCCCAATATCTTCTATTAAAGATATAATACTAAAGCCTGGATAAACAACAGAAACAGTGTTACATCTGGCCTCACTAAGATGTTTGTTGAAGGAAGAAAACGATCCGACATCAACAGACCAAACTCATCACCACAGACCGGCATCCTTCCTCTTGTGAGGTAATTCAGTTTTTATATCATGTTAATAATAAATACTCCCTGCCAGCATATCTAGTTGGGCCCCATATGGGGCCCACCTAGATATGCTGCCAGGGACCTGAAACCTTTGATACCTTTGATTGGGCATAAGCTGTATTTTGATTCTGAAGTTTTTTTTTGTTCTTTTTTCTTGTAAAGAAAAATGAGATCCAAACACTGCGAACCAATCGTATCTGTAACAGAGACCAAAGAGTTACATGGAAACAAAACCAGATTTTATAATTCATTAAAAAATACTTAGAAATAAGATTTGTCGTGAAAAATGTTATTCTGTGAAATGCAGATTAAATTAGACATAATGAACATAGGAACCATTTTGTAATTTCTCAAAGAAACAATGTTCAAACAAGAGTTTAAGTACCTAAAAATGATGAAAGAAAAACACTGAGGCACAAATCAGTCAATATCCTGAAGCTCCTCAATGTAAATCAAATCATTTTAACAGATTATTTGATATCAGATATAATTATGTGATGTTTGTCTTCTGGTTCTCTCAGAGTTCCCTCAAACTGTCAGAGAAATATCAGCTTGTTGACCTTTGACCCTGATGGAGACCATGTTCAATGCAGATATGGATCAAACAGCAACGAGTGCTACACCTGCCCGCCTCCGTCTGTCCTCAGTCTCTCATCGGTAAGTAATAAATGTTGGTGTCAAGTTACAGGAAAGGAACATGTGAGGTTCACAGGTAGAAGAGAGGAGGTAAATATCCTCCAGTCAAACTGAGAGACAGTTTGACAGGAGGGAGAAAAAGCAGAAGGTCTGAACAACAAGGAGAAAT
>NW_015118296.1:0-1229 GCF_001443285.1 Poecilia latipinna | reverse complement strand
GTTGATTGAAACTCAGGTGTGTGAACACTGCCCCCTGGTGGACAAAATGGTAAAGCAAACACTGTTGGCTTCAGGACAGAACCTGACAGGTGAGAACCATCCGGTCTGAAGGTGGAGTGAGAGAAATACAGAGATTTGTAGTTTGTTGGAATCTCAGATTTTAGTAAATAGTTTGTGCAAAAATAAATAAGAGGTAACCAGTATTTTAAAGAAAATACTTATTATTGGTGACATAATTTATTTGGCAAAAATACTTTTTAGCATCTTGTGACCCAGGATTTTTTGGAAGTAGTTTAAAATAGTATCAAAAACTAATCTGAAATTATTTCACTGTATTTGACTGTAAATACATTCATATAACAGTATTACATTTTTATGCTAAAAAATGATTCAGCAACCTGCTTCTCTCTGCCAAAAACCTATAAAAATATTTTTTTCATACTCAGATTTTATTTTTACATTTGCCCTCGACCTTTGAAGAGAATCCAACTCTTTAAATTTGTGGTTCCACAAAATATTTAAATTGAAAATTAGCCGCATTGTTTTCTCAGCATGAACTCTCAGTTGATGTGATTAGAGTCATAATCTGCAAATTAAGTTAAATAGAAATTAATATTTCCATTAAGGTTAATAGAAATATTAAGTTTAATAACTTAATATTTTAAGTTATTAAAAATATTAATAATTTTATATTTTTATTTGTGTTTTTTTGTGAACAAACACAAATAAAATCCATAATGAAATCCAGTAAATATAACATTTTAAAACTTGATTTATAATCTTTCTCTCTCTTCTCTTCCAGTCTTGTTCTCTTTCATTCAGTCCAACTAACAGCAGCTATGAAGGTTCATATGCAGTTCAGCTGATGATGGAGGATTTTCCCAGACAGACCATCACTATGTTCCGTTACGACGGTGTAACGTATTCACTGAGCCCCGGCACTGCCATGAGCCAAATCTCTGTCCAGTTTGTTTTCAAAGGTGTGATTTCATGTTTCAATCAGCTTCTTTTACATCACGAAGAGCAACACTGGTGTCAATAAATTTAATGTTCAATAGCTATCTGTTTAAAGCTAATCGATAACAAACAATAATTAATAACATCAGATTTTTAAAACTCCAGATACAGAAACTTAACAATGAATCAGTTATTATAAAAACCACTCGGATGGATAAATCTGATCCTGTATTTATCTTTTAAACTAACTGCGTATTTGCTTGTTTAGTAGA
>NW_015118295.1:8601-9058 GCF_001443285.1 Poecilia latipinna | reverse complement strand
AGGTGATTCCTCTGGAACCTGTTGGAGGAAAAGTATCCCAACTTCAGAAGATGAGCTTTAACCTAACAGAGCTCTGTGGTTCCTCCTGTCAGTATGAGAGTCAGGGTGAGGAGGCATCATGTTAGGAAGAGAAGTGGAAGCTGCAGGATCTTCAGAACAAACAGGTCATGATGCTGGGCTACTGATTATCCCTGTCTGGACACAGGATCAATATAACCAGTTTAAAAGATAAAATTAATGTTTATATGCCAGGCATGGAAAACTGGGATGACTCCATGCCATGATGTTCAGGATTTAGGTCTCATGGCATCTCAAGGTGTCAACATTGCAGCCAGTAGGCTGAGGGACATGCAGGCTTTATTTTGTAGCAATTCAAGAGCTACCCAGCTTTTATCGCTTCGCAAAAAAATTAATCAGCACAGAAACTCCAAAGCACACAAAGGAGCATTTTATATAT
>NW_015118295.1:0-2114 GCF_001443285.1 Poecilia latipinna | reverse complement strand
ATTAACTGATTAAGTCGTGTTTTAGATTGTTCTTGAAAAACTAATCAGTCACGGCTGATTAGTGGGTGCACTCACGGCTGCATTGATTTTTTACAGTTGACGGTCGCTCCCCTCTCTTGCAGGTACTGCGTACCCCCCGCTAAATCTTTTAGGGGTACGCAGTACCCTGCTGTACCCCCTTACTTTCACCCTGTGTTTGAAAGTTGGAGCATGTGGTAAAAGGATTCACAAATGGCTACAACATTGTTTTCATTCATTGTTGGGAAGCGCGAGCTTAAAATTAAAATTATTTGCACTTTTCAATTAAAAAGAAAAAAAAGTCCCTTCCAGCAGCAGCAGCGCTGCTTTTCAGAGTTCTTCATTTCAACTTATTAGGTATGCAAAGAAAAATGAGTTAGCAATGTAGCGATTGGAATTCCTCACATGCGGGAGGACGGCATTTGATTGGAATTTGCACAGGACAAGTCGATCAAGGGTAATTCACTATGAAATATCCACAGCTACGCTTCAGTGGGTGCATCTGGCCCCACCATTCATTTTGTTTAGCTATTCCATTGTGGCAGTCAAAATGAATTAGCATGACAATTTAATTTCTGAAAAGGCTGAGGTCGTCTCATTTTTCTATTGATGAATTTCAATAAGGACTTGACAAAGGGGTCTTTGAAATGGGTCCTCACCCTGCTGCCCCGCTTCCAGTTGACCTTCAGGTAAGCTGTGTCTCTGCTGTGCCTAAATGTAAATGTCCATATCAACCAGAATCGTTTGTCTTTCTTTTTTTTTTATTGCTGCAGAGTTTGGGCTATTAAGGGTAAGACCCAAAAAAGGATTATTTTAGTTATTAGTAATATTAGAAATTGTGGAGTACGCACTATTTAGATCAATATTATACAGCCCAGAAATGGAATCAGAATTAGAATAACTACGAATAACTCCGGCACTTAAAAGTGCTTTCTACAACGCCTTCCAAGATAACATAAAGGACTTACTAGCAACTTTAGATGAGCCCAAGACCCTGGAGGAGTTGATTAGTTTGGCTATCCGTTTGGATAACAGAACCCGCGCTCGGGCTAGAGGTAAAAGAAATCCATCTGTGAGAGTGGCTGTGGAGGGCGTGTCACCTAACCTTTCTGCTGCAGTCGTTCCTCCGGCGGCAGAAGCAGAGCCCATGCAGATAGGGCACACTCGCCTCTCTCCCGAAGAAAGGCAGAGACGAATGAATGCCAAACTCTGTTTATATTGCGGTGCAGCGGGCCATTTCATCGCTTCCTGTCCAACAAAGGTAAAAGCCAGGGTCTGCTGGTAGATGCGAGGAGGCTGGCGGACCATCAAATTAAAGAAAAATCTCCTCGTTTACTATTACCTGTCACTCTTTCTGTTCACGATCAGTCCATAATGCTTTCAGCTCTGGTTGATTCCGGTTGTGAGCGTAATTTAATGGATTCTAACCTCGCGCAACAATTGTCCATTGAAACTGTTCCCTTAAAGGTCCCCTTGAAGGTTTCAGCTCTGGACGGCAGAGCACTCCATCAGATAACCCACCAAACTGTTCCGCTGAATCTCCTGATCTCCGGTAATCACCATGAAAAGATTTCATTTTTTATTTTTCCCTCAGCCAGTTCCGCTATCAGCCTGGGCTTCGACTGGTTAGAATGTCATAATCCCCACATCGACTGGTTTGAACGACACATAATTTCCTGGTCCATTAAATGTCACTCGTCTCCGCTCAGCCTTGCCGCCAGGTCCGTCACCGGAGGGCCGGCAGAAGGCAGACCCACCTGATCTCTCAGCTATTCCGGTGGAGTATCACGATTTAGCCGCGGTTTTCAGCAAGGTAAAAGCACTGTCACTCCCTCCGCACCGGCTGTACGATTGTGTGATAGACCTGTTACCCGGAGCTCCCCTGCCTAACAGTCGTTTGTACAATATTTCCCGGACAGAGAGAGAAACCATGGAAAAATACATTAAGGAGTCCCTTGATGCACGAATAATCCGCACCTCGTCTTCCCCGTTAGGGGCGGGGGTTTTCTTTGTTGAAAAGAAAGATGGGTCTCTCAGACCATGCATTGATTACCGAGGTCTCAATCAAATCACAGTTAAAAATAAATATCCATTAC
>NW_015118294.1:0-9067 GCF_001443285.1 Poecilia latipinna | reverse complement strand
TGTTTATTTTCTTATTTAAAAGGGATTTTATTATTTCCTTTTCATATTTAACTGTTTCCATTATTGTATAAAATGGCTTTTCTGGAAACCCTCTAGGGATACAGTTTAAAACTAAAGCAAAGTTAATATTAGGTAATTGTGCTCCTGCTCCTTGCTGGATGTTTTAGAAAGAGTGTAAAACCATGAACTCTCCATCTTCCAGGTCCCAGACTACCTCATGGTGATCCAGAAGCCCATGGACCTCTCCACCCTGCTGTACAACATTGATGAGCATAAATATGTCACCGTTGATGAGTTCATGTCAGACGCAGACCTCATCTGGCAGAACGCTCTCGAGTACAACCCAGACAGAGACCCAGCAGGTGGTAGTAAATACATAACTCCTTATATAATGAACTCAATGTTTTAAGAACATTTGAGAACCATCTGAGGTTTTATACTTAGCATGCTTTTCAAGCTTCAGATGCTTTTGATGTGGGCTAGAGGTGACAAGCCCTTTGTATAAAGTGTTATCATTTTAAAATGACCGAGTGCAGAGCTTTTGAAGGAAATTAAAGCTAAACTATAAGGTTTTTGTGCTTTCTTTATTGAGTCTGCCATTTTGCTTTACCAAAAATATTAGAGTATCCCTTAGAGTTTTACCTAATGTGAATTCAAAGTTTATATAATTTAATATTCATGTGAAATGGTTTGCTTGTGTCAGATCGTCACATCCGTCACCGAGCCTGCGCCCTGAAAGACACAATGCGAGTCATCATCAGAGACGAACTGGACAAGGATTTCCAGAGGATCTGCGAGGAAATTCGAGAGTCTCGGCTTGATAGAGGTAAAACTTTGTTCACTGCAGCCAAACTACACCAGGTGTTCAGCATGGACTCCTGATTTAATCCTTACAAAGGCTATTTAGTTCTGAAGTAATAAAACATCCCTTTGAATTAAAAATGTCTCCTATGGTATGTATTTACATAGTCAGTGCTTATTTTTTTAAAGCTTCCAACCCATAAATTAAGACTTTTATTTTTATGACAGCATTATCCCACAGGGGCAGAGCCACTCTAGAGTTGACCAATGGCTTCTACAACTCTGTGTTCCCCAGAAACAGCACTGGACCTCAACGTAAGCCTTGATAAAAATTCTGTCTTGAAAAGACAATGTAACTTAACACCAAAATGTAACTTTTTCAAAGGTTTAAACTATCAATGGTTAGTATTCTTCCACAAAAAAATAAAATACTTGAATGGGTAATTATTTTTGCTCTTAACTTAAATGCAGTCATATTCAATAAATTAGAATAGCATTTCGATTAGACTCATTTGTCAAATAGAAAGTGCCTTTTGAAAAAAAAAAAAAAAATCTTTAAATGGGTATAAAATGTAGTGTTCATTAAAACCACAGTTCTCTATTAAAATTATTTTTCTGTTTTTGTCTGACATATTATTCTAATTTTAAATGTGTTTTTATTAGCTGTAAGCGAAACTTCTTTTAACAGAAATAAAGACTTAAAAACCTCAATTGATTACAAGATGTAATAGTATTTTTTTGTGTGCGTGTCTGAGCTAAATGAAACTAAAACACGAGAGAATATTAGACTGCAGGCGTTGTAAATTACAGTAATTTTAACTTTCCTTTCACCACCACTGTGTCTGTAGTGTCTTTTTCAGGGCTAACCAACATGTTGCGAGAAAACTGTGGTAGTGAAACAGACAACTATCCTCAGAATAGCATTTGTACAGTAACATTTCTGTAGTGCAGTTAAGCCCTTATGAGTAAAACACAGACTAATTATGTAGTTGCAGTTTTTGTCACAAATAGCCATTACTGTGGTGAAATGGCTGGACTTGAGGAAGACGGTTTTTAAATCCATCTGTAGGTTGCAGGTTTAACAGCTTTCCAAGGTACCTCTGTTAGCAAACTGTTCTCTCTCTTACTGGATAAATAATCATCATGTTGGCTTCAGACTTGACATGTAGCCTTTGCTATCACTACTTTTGTCTCAGGTGGGCTCTGGGTTCATTCGCTGCATGAATTTCTAGTACTTGTCTGCCTTCCTCCCTTTTGTTAGTCTTCATTTTTTATGGAAATTAATATTAATATTGTAAGCTCCTAACTAAAAAGGAAAAGTTAAAAAAAATGATGACATACTGTTAAAGAAAATTGTTTACTTGGTTAAATTAACTTACACAAATTTATAAAATGAATATCAGGTTTATTTTTCTGGCAGGAACAATACAAAAAAGTCTAAGAAAAATCAAACAGTATTATATTATGGAAAATACTTAATATGAATTTCTGTTTAGATCAAACTGATAAAAAAAGAAACCAACTACCATTTTTAAATTCATGTTTTCAAGAAATATTATACATCGTCATGTTAAAGAAACACCTTTGTTTAATGAATCAGAGGGAAAGAAAGAGGTGAAGTAAAGGTGCAATGACAGAGAGCAGCAGGGTCTTTTTTCAAATGTAAAGGCATTAAAGTCACAGAACCGATGAGAAGAAGAGGTAGAATCTGCAGAGCTGAGAGAAGGGAGAACTACGAATGAGAGAGAGAGTCTGCAGCTCAGGGAGAAAAGGCTAAAGGAGAACAAGAAGATCTAGTGAACAGAGATTCAGCTCCACTCCATCGCATTTCTTCTCTGTGTAATGACTCTTCCTATCCTCTCTCTACCCTCTATCCCAACTCTCTTCTGACTTCTTTTTGCAGCACGTAAGAAAAAGTCTTTCAAATCATCCCGAAAATCCAAGTGGAGCACTGGTGTCATTAAGAAACGGCAACAAAAGAAGACAGCTTCAACCTCCTCAATGTCCAGCATAACCAGTTCAGATTCAAGTGCAGATGGAATGGGAGGGGAGAGTAGTTCTGTTGGCCGAAGCTCGTCCAGTTTGTCAGACAGCAGCGATGATGACGAGAACATCTTCCTGAAGCTCAACAGGAACCATCGTGACTTTAAAGCTCTACAAAAACGTCTAAAGCAAAACTGCAACGAGTCCAGCAGCAGCAGCAGCAGCAGCAGCAGCTGCACTCCCAAAATTAAACTGAAGTCCAGGCAGCCTTCAAAGTCTGACCCAATCCGAAGGAAGTCGTTGACGGAGTTTTATTTAAAGAAATTAGGTGTGTGTTTGTCTAACAGAGATTTGGAGTGGAAGCTGGACCTCTAACTCAGGCTGTGTGACCGCCCTGCTCTTGCTCTACTAACTGGTCTTCATGGGACTCTGACTGAGCTTCAAAACCCTGCAGTGTGCAAAACAGGTAGTGAAAGTGCTGCTTCTGCTCCTGCTTTGCTTCTCCTGACGCTGCTGAGCAAGATCTAAAGAGCAAACATTTCACAGTCAGGCAGAACTCTGGGCGCAGAGCCAAACTGGCACAAAGCTGAGCCGAGAACAGATGCTCTCTGATATTCTGTCACAGAAATAAATGTTCACTTCAAATAACTCAAAAGAGAACCAGTTTTTGATTTACTCCACAGGATTATTTTAGTTTGAAATGCTGGTGTTTGTACTTGTACCCCGTAAACAAAAAAGCTTTACCTCTTGTTTTCCTTAATGTGACTGGTGCAGGATAAGTATATTTAGATGCAAACAAAAATGAAGCTTTAATTAAAAAAATATAGGTTTGATATAAGAATTAAAGTTTACTTCTTAACTTTAATATTATACGAAAATATATAATTGTGGTTATGTGTCTTGTCTTTGTTGTTTGCTGTGTGCACCCTTTTAAAAACTGCAGTAAACCTTAGCATAATTTTTCAGCTAAAAGGAGAGCACCTTTCTTTTCTGTCTTCCTCAGAGAGGCAGAGAAAGACTGAGATGAGAACAAACAAGGCTGTTTTTGAGCAAATGCAGCAGTTCAACAAGAACAGATCTGAAGAGAGTGTTGACGAGCAAACACCCGACCTGGTAGTTGATCACAAAAAGCTGAAAGTAAGTTAACTCTGGTTATGTTTTAAGATGTTGGGCCTTTATTTTTAAAGATTTGCACTGCTAACAATAAAATACTGGCCATTTTTTGCCTGGGTTCTTAAAAGTTTGATTTAAATCAAGCATGTTTCTACTGGGATTTTATTTGTAACAGACCAGGTCTTAGTAGTGCATAATCTTGAATTGAAACAAAAATAATCCAGCTTTGCTCATTTGGAGAGTGGAATTTTTAACCATTCTGCTTTGCTCAAGCTCCTTTTTTTGGAGAGTCTCTGAATAAGTTAGCAACTGTAAAATATCCTAAAAGTGCCTAATACCTGGTTAGCGATTATCACCCTTTTCCAGGAACCAAAGAATGAAGTTCTTTTGTACTTTTTGAACTCAAAATTTAATGCATCATATTTATATCAATGCATGTTGAAATGTCTATTTCTAAGTGCTAATCAAAAATGACATCCCAAACATTAGCCCCGCCCCTTTTTGCTCTGATTGATCCTGTGAGGGTTCTAACGAGAAACAATTGGTTAAAAATATCTGTACATCTTTTTAAACATTTAACTAATATTTCACATTTGAAATGTATTATCAGTTTTAAATACACATTAAATACAATTTGATCATATAATTTCTAAGTAACTGGATATAGATTTTACCTTTTTGTTTTATGAGGTTAGTTAAAATGGAATAATTGTAAATTGGAGCTATAGGGATAAACTGAAATGAATTAAAGTAATGTGCTTGCAGCTATTGTTTGCAGTCATTATTTTTGTTTTCTCCAGGAGCTGCTGAGCAGAGCAATAGTTAAAACAGAGGCCGCTGAGGTGGAGACTCTGGAGAAGTTTTATGCTCTGTTGGCTCAATCCATCTACAGACACAGAAACAACTACAACAAGACAGAGCTCATTAAGGTACAGCAATGCCACTCAGCTTTGTTTATTCAGGAACCTTTTAGATGGAGGCTACTTAAAAGAGTTCAGAAGTTGCTAAAGGCTATCACATGCTATTGTGTTATTTTAGCTGTTACATGATTTTATTACACTCAAGTTGAGGGAAAAGCTGCTCAGCTAAAATTCATAGTTTTATGATCCACAAACATAACTGCCGAACGACATGTTTTGGTTTTAGATGCCTGTAAAGAAAAAGAAAAAGCAAACTCATACTTTGTGGGGGAGTTTATTTGGCAAAAAAAAAAAAAAACTACAACTGGTTTATTTAATAATTTATTTTTCCTCTCTTTTTTCTCTAGGAAATGAAGAAGGAAATTGAAAACTTCTCCTGAGCTATAATAATAAAACCCAAGTAAATTTAAATGTAGTTTTCTTTTGTTTTTATATTAAAGTGACAGTATTAATTTGAGTTGTTTGAGCTTTAAGTCATCTTCTAATGTTATTCCCTAATCAAAAACATTCTTGGAGTGTGGCTTTGATTTTTTCATGCATGTTTGAGAAATCATTTAATTTCCCTTGGCAACCATTCAGCAGTGCAGAACGCTTGGGGGGCTGAAGATGTAGCTCCTCCTTGGAGCTGCAATTTCCAAACTTCCGAGCTACCGCCTCACAGAGCATTTCTCCCACATGACTTTCCCTTTCAGCTCCTTCTGACTAGCCAGCACCAGTTAGCAAACACCTGATGGAACTGTGCATCTGCTGAGCTCATTGTCTGAGCTACTTTTTAGTGCAAAATTGGTAAATGCATTGTTGAAGGGTTAATAGGGGAACAATGTTGTGACGACTTCCTGAAGACTGAAAGTTGGAAGAAGACAGAGGCCCATTCAAGGCGTTAAATTATGAAATTGATTTTTTAAAGTCATATTTGAGATATGCAGCACTTTATAAGAACTGAAGGTGACATAGTCACTTGATTGTTCTACAAAATTTTACTATGTAGCTGGGAAGCACATGATACTGCCCCTTGAAAGTACCGTATATTTATAAATTGTAGCAAAAATTCTAAATACCTCAGTATTCATAGTATTGCACCAGATTCTCTAAAGATTTATTGCTTTGACATTTTACAAAAAAGTAAAGCTTCTGGCTATTGTGTTTATTTACTGAATTTATCATGATATGCACTTTATAAAAGTGTTGTTCTGGGTAAATGAAAAACATTGACTGTGTATTTTGTGTATCAGCCCACTAAAGTGTGCCTGTTTGTTTGTGTTTAGTTTAAGTCGTTAAGTATTTTTACTTTTAAACACAGAACTGGATTTACATCCAATGATCTGTCATTAGGTTTCAGCTTCAAATGCAGCAAAGAGAGTATAAGAATAAATTGCTAACATTTCACATGCTTTGTATTTGCTGATGTTAATAGATAACATGATTGGTTGAAATAAATAGTTTTGAACTTGTGTTACATTTAGAGCAAGCTGTGTGTGTGTTTTTCTTATATTTTAGGAGATATTCATATTTCCAATGTGATATTGGAATGTCCTACTTTTTTTCATTAAATTAATACGGCTCTTAGTAGCAGTGTATTTTATTTTTTTATGTTTTACATTTTATATTCCTGAACTGAAAGCAGTTAAGTGTCGTATGCCTGACGCAATGACGTACATGAACTTTCTCACCCCACGCTGATGTACGGGAAAAAAATAACAAACATGACCTCATTACGTCAACTTTTCGCTTCCGCTGTTTTGATTGCTTTCAAAATAAATAGTACAGGTGTGTATGACTACAGTTCTCCGATAAATATGCTTGAGGTGTTTAGATAGATATAGTTCCTCTGAAATGACCACTTCTTTATGTCCAGTAAAAATAGGACTGTTACTTTTTTTTTATTGGAGCATGGAATAGCTTAAAAACCAGAGGAATATCTTGGATCTTGGAATAAGTAACACATAAAAATATTTAGTTTTATAATCTGCACTTTGTTTTTTAATCTATTTATATTAAGCATTCACATATAAATTACCAAACTATTTGATAATATATCGAATGATATTTCTGGCAAAATAAAAAAAAATTAACAATGTGCATTTTAAAAAAATATATATGTAAACATTAGTCATCAAGCAAGTACTGAAAGACTGAGAAACATGACTAGACATGTTTTGATAAAAACTGAAATTTTGCATTACATTGTAAAAATGTCATATTTTGTAAAAAGAAAATTAAAGTACTTATTACTCCTAGCAGGTACATCGTTTTGAAGGAGAAATTTGCCTGTTTTACCTTAGTGACCTTTAGTATGACTTTTATTGTGACGTCCTCCAACCGGATGCAGTTGTCAGTTCTTGCTAGCCTCCAGCAGCAGTACAAAAAAATTGTTCGGATTCGGTAAACTAGCGGTGCTTTTTTTATGAAAATGTCCTCCCCAGAAGCAGAAAAACAGAGCAAACAATGCGTTGTAAAGCGGCGCCATTAAAACCCGCAGATAATGGGCGGTGGTGAGCTCAAGCCCGGATGTTAGAGCGGCTCTGTGACGGGCTGAAGCAGATGGGATCCATGGTGAATTTGGGTAAAAGGCGGAAGACTGCGTATCAACAGGGCGAAACAGAGATGCTACACAGCTACAACCGCTAGTCACCTAACTGTTTGTTCCAACATGCAGGTAAGCGGAAACCGACAGGGCAGGTAAACTTATGCAGCTGGCAGGTGGGTGTTAGTGGTGGCTATTACCCACTGCCACTCATGTGGACTGGGCTCATTGTCACAGTAAGGGGGGATAGCTAACGTTAGCAAGGAGGATGTTGTCGTTCCTCTGGGTGTTTCAGGCAGAAAGCTAGCTGTGGAGACACGGGACATTAGAGCTGAGTGTGTCGGTTACTATGACTGCATGGTCGTTACTAAATGCAATACATTTAGTCAAAGGTGGGCAGCGTACCCTACAATTCTACTCAAGTAAGAGTGGCACTACTCCAACATATTTGTACTTCAGCAAAAGTTAAACGTGACCATCAAAGAAATTACTTGAGAGTTAAAAAAGTACTTCACAGAAGAGTTATTCTTTTATGATAAGAACATCTAATATAAGAAAAGTGATGTGATCAGAAAACGATAATTACGTGCAAATTTTGGTATTTATATGACAAAAATAGTACATTTAATTACAAAACAAAATCAAATATTTTTAATGTTTTGGTTAATGAAGCAAATACGTACAGTAGGAAATGTACGTATTTGCTTACCCTGTTCTTACCCATATTAGAACAGGGTAAGGTATTTTCAGCGACTGTATTGTTTACAGTTTATTTTTGATTTAAAAAGTCCCAAGAGGCTCAGCAGATAGTAAATAACATTAGAAGGTAACACTTTATTTGAAGCGGTCTGCATACGACTGACATGACACTGTCGTAAACATGTTATAACATCTGTCATGAACATGAATAAGTCTTCATGAACGTTTATGACTATTGTCATGATGTGTCACTTGGTAAATAATTACACTTTTAATGCAAAGTTGCATTAAAAGTGCATTAACAATGTCAACTTGGCATTAATTGGTAAATAATGACATTTTTATTCAATGTTGCACTGAAACTTACATTAAAAGTCCATTAAAGGAGTCAACTTTGCATTAAAAGTATTATTTACCAAATGGCACTTCATGACAATAGTCAAACATTCATGAAGACTCTTTCATGTTCATGACAGCGGTTGTGTCATGTTTATGACAGTGTCATGTCATTATCATGTCAGTGAGACCTCCTGTTTGCTCACACAGCTTGTGAGCAAACAAGAGGTCTCACTTTAGCATAAACTGTAGGCATGTTTCTGTGTCTCATGCAATTTTGGGTGAAACATGTTTGTTCTTCATTCAGCAGGCTTACTCCCAGTGGGTAGAGTAACTAGAAATTTTAGTCAAGTATGAGTAGTGATGTATCATAATGTTTCCCAAAAAGTTACTCAAGTAAATGTAATTAGTTTCTGCCCAGTTTAATTAATTAGTTTAAGGAAGTACATAATTGCTAACTATTAGCTTCATACTTTAACACCAAACTGTGTGCTGTCAAACCACTTTAAGACAGTCATTATGTTTTCAAAAGTCATATTGTGTTTATATTAATGTGATGAATTACTACTGTAACAGACAGAAATTCAGTCAAAAATTCAACATTTACCTGTCAATTAAATCATTTCACCTAATCTGCATATCAAAACTGGCCCAGTTCATTTTATGTTTTCTGATTTCATCCATTTATTAT
>NW_015118293.1:0-9091 GCF_001443285.1 Poecilia latipinna | reverse complement strand
GTTGCTTAAATCAATGGATTAGTCAAAAGGAAACATTTCGACTAGTGTCCCTGTACAGATACTGCAAAGCCAGCAAGCCAAAACAGAGATACCCATCTCACTGCGGTGCTTCATTAAGAATAATTGGCCAAATGACAAGTCACCATGTTGCACAGCCATTTCATCAGCAGTAGTCTCTGTAATTGGGAAGACACTTGGAGTAGAAGGTTAGCTTGCCTAATAGGGAAGGGAGGCCGACTTCAAGCTCCACTCGTGAATATAACTACAATTTAAATGCCTTTCAGAGGAAGCTGGAACACTGTGATGCCTGTTTGAGTGAACACAAAAAGCCTTGGGCGCCGATATTTTGCATCCAAGACGGAGACGTGCCAACCGGGGTATATCAATAATGAGGCGGAATATGCCGCGAAAAACCGGAAAAGCTGTGCCGGATGATGCGGCGGGACTCTGTTCTGCGAATGTGTGGAAATTAAAGAAAGAAAAAAAAAATAGGCTTTGTCTTGAAAACACAACAAAAGAGAGAGAAACAAAAGGGTTAGCTGAGTGATGAGGATAATGAGATCAGCAGACCAACTCTGCCATCTTTGGGATTTCTCAGGTTCTGAAAAAGAGCCTAATAATCGCCAGGTCAGGAGAAGGCTTGATGTTTTCGGAGTTATTCACATATTTAGACACGATTATGAATGAATACATCTTTCCACATTACGTGTGCAGGTGTACTGCATTAGGCATGCAGCTGTGCAATTTCCTCAACCCGCAACCATTGAAAGTGCGAGTCAAGGTCAACGGCTAGTCACAGTCATGAGTTGCCATCTGTCTGTTATGTTTGTCTCACTAATTCCCCCCTATGTCAGCCGAGGATGCGCCGATTCCAAGAGGACACACCTGAGTGCAGCAGCGATAGCCGGCATATGGCGGGGAGTATAATACATGGAAATTGAAACTTGGCAGGAAGAATCGGGAGTTTGGACAAATTGCCTCGGGGAACAACAAGAACACGGGCTGTTTGTCAAGAACTTAAAAAAAACCCCACAAGTTTCCTTTAACAGTACACACACATGCAGTTCAACGCCGGAATGAACGAATTAGCAATTACATTTGATGTGGGATGTGCTAACAGGATGGATGTGTGAGTAAGCAAAACAAAACAACCTGGGAGAAATCTCTAATGAAAATTAGGTTTCTCTCATCTTTATTGCTATTTTGGATGTTTTTCAAAATCGCACGAATCTTGATTTGGGTGATCGGACAGACGTCACGCTGCACTAGTAGGGAGTAACAGCTGTTTAAGTTCTCAACACCCAATCCACAGGAAGATTTTTTTTTAGCTAAAAAAAAAAAAAAGAAAAAAAAGAAAAACATCTGTGTCTCCATGGTAACAAACTTGTGTACTGGCCAACTGAGCGGCAGTGTCCACAGATCCAGAAAAAGAAAACTGCACAGCCTTTTTCACCGGCTCATAAAAGGAAATTGCAACTTAGAGGACTTAGTGCTCGAAGTATTTAATAGAAGCTCACCTGTCAAATGATTTATTGCTCTGGATTTCAAACAAGTGCACTGTTCCACTCAGGCATGACAAACATTACGTTTTATATTTCTATTTTCTCCCAACTTGGCTCAGGCATTCTGACATCTCACCTCGAGAAAAACATGTGTAAGGCCAGGGTGACTCCCGAGGTGTTTTGAAAAGAGTTTCTCATATTAGCAATAAATCAGTAAGGTGACTAGGTGATGGGCCAAAATACGTGCAAATATCCAAAGGGAGCTAAAGAATTCAGCTAACACCTGATGCAGCACTTTTATCTGATTACTTGATTAATTTAGGAATTATTGGACAGAGTCCTAGATTGCTAAAATTTCCAACAGCTGTAGCCCATACTTCTGCAGAGCTACTCAAACGCAAATACGTTATTTACTTCCAGGTGTACATGCCGTGTGCACTTGCACACATCCTTCAGATGTAACAGGACGGTACCACGGTATTTGTGGAAAACGGTACAACTTTGATGTTTAGGGTTTTCCTGTCAAGAGTCTACGCACTGGAAATATAACTGCATACAAGCAACCTCCATTCAACGTCAAGGAATGGGCTTGTACAGATGCCTGGAGCCAAGTTGCCTATAGTTTAAATCGAAGGTGAGGCCATGATGGGAGAAGTTTGGACATTCCTGCTAGGCATCCGTGAGTTTTACCTTGGTACAGCATGATACTCACAGCCCTAAACTACCAATGGAGGGTGTGTATGTGTTTCTAAAGAGACCTTAAGCGCAAGTTTGTGCATGTGTGGCTGTTTGTCTTGTCGGCCCTGCAACAGACGAGAAATGCGTCTAGGGGTTGAGAGATAGGCAGGTTTTAAAATCTACAGTAAGAGTAAACAAGCATGGGAAAAGGAGGTAGTGATTGTGTTCTCATGAAACACTGTATTTTAAGCTTGGCACTAGCAAAACTCTCCAAAAGTACTTATTCACAATACCTGGATGTCCTATGTATTGTGTGTACAACAGGGCATTTACTACACATTAAAAAAATAAAAATGTCAGTGGTTCATTTACTCAAGGTCTCCTACTCTGTAAGCAACTTGGCACTGGAATAACAGCCCATATTTATTTTTGTCCCCCCCCCAAAAAAAAAAAAAACTATTTTAGAAGCTTTCACCATTTTACTGGCGCCAGCACTTGCAGCAGAACCGCGGTCTTTGTTAATTCAAACAGCATGACAAAAATTATGGCAGCCGGGTCCCTGGAGCCTGCGAAACAGAACCGGCGACAGAGCTTTGAAATACTCTCCAAACAGCTAATTCCAATCTTCAGAGTATCACTCCCATATGTCTGAGGGGATGGGCGACAAAGGAAAGGAAGGAGAGCATTGTGCGAAGACAAACAGATGACCTGCTGAAGGGAAGCGATCGTAGCACCTAAAAATAATACCAGAAGCAGAGTTGGGGCTTATTTTTAAATGCAGATAAGCTTCTTTTTTTGTTGGACCTCTTTTTTTGGCACACTAATGACTATGATTAAGGCACCATGGTGGGAGTTAGTTAAGCAGTAGTCATTAGCAGTGTGGTACTTGATGAGTTTCGTGTAGGTTGGAAACTTATTACAGCGATCATTTGTTGAAAAAAAAACCTCCAATGCAAATGGATTGAAGTCGTATTAACAAGCTGCTCAGGTTGAAAGGTCAAAGTATGCGAGATGTGGTTGAAATGTTTTTAAACCTGTTGAGTTCAGATAAACTGTAAGCGCTGCAGGTTTTCTCCACACGCTGTGGTTTCTGCTTATAAACTTTATAGCTGCTCCACTGATTATTTGCATGTGCTTTAAGTCTTTCTTGGGTGACAGACTCACAAAATCACGGTGGCACATTTTTAAATTCCTTCCGAAACTCTTCCAACCCATGTTATATTTCTAATTACGTCCAAATAGAAAAGCCAAATGATGTCTTTAGTCCTGTTCATTTCCTGACCGTTTTTTTTAAAAGTAATTTTCTAAACTTACATTAACATAAACTGTTATGCAGTTCATTATAGAAGCATTTCACATTTTCTGTTTTCCGGGTTTATTTTATGTTGCAGAACAACACATAATTGCAAAGTGGAATGATAATCAGTCATGGTTTTCAAAGCCCATTGCAGCTCAAGCTGCCTTGTCAGGGTCACTGACCTGCTACAAGGTGAATGTCTAACAAGTTTTCTTCAAAGATTATACTTTTTTTTTTTTTTAGCTTCATCCATTTTTTAACATCTACTGTTTGTCTTTGTATGCCCCTGCTAGGAAAAGTAGCATGGTGTTAAAAATGTTGCAAGGTTTGGGTTAGATGTTAAGGGTGATCTGTTAAATCTACTGTATTTTGGAGACTAAATGGTTTTAGAGTTGTTGTTGTTTTTTTGCATCTGAGCAGAATATCTTCTTTTTAATGCTTTCTATGTTTCCCACATGGAATGTGGCAATCTGCAAGCAGCACTTAAAGATTGTTTTCCTCAACAATGGGTTTCTTCTCCACACTCTTTCGTAAAAGGCCAAAATTGTGGAGTGCGTGGCGAACAGTTGTCATGTCAACAGTCTCCGTTTGAGCTTCTCGAGGGTTAACGTGGTTGCCTGTCGAGAGCTCTTACGAGTAATGCTCTCCTTTCCATGTCCCTCCTTGAGCTTCTCCACAATTTTATCCTTGACCCGTCTGCTGTGTTCTTTGTTTCTAACGATGCTGTATTTTCGCTGATATTCTCAAAAAGTTGAGTAAATGTTGAGATTAATATATTTAAAACAATTTGGAGTAGTATTTTTCTCTTGTTCATTCACTGTGTTGGATTTTATTTAGGGGTGTGTGGGGTTTTCCCGCTCTTTGGTTTTTAAACATGTTTTCCAAAAATCCACTACTTTGCGTTGGTCTGTCACGTAAAATTCCTGTAAAACTGTGTCAGGTTGTAATGAGCAAGAAATCACAAGAGTTTATTTCCATCTTCTGGCATAAACACAAATCCTCTCGGATTCCTCAGTGGAACTGAGAAACTCCTATTGAGAAAACTATTGAGTGGGCACATTGACAGAGGTAATAGGATCTGCGAGTTGCCAGACAGGTGAGGCGTCTCTGTGGGAAGACGCAGAGCAGGTAGTTTTGTTGAGCACAGGTCGCCGGTGAGGGGATGCTGCCTCGTGACGAGTGCTGAACCTCTTTAGAGGGTGCTGTGCCTCTTCCTCCGATGGGATTTTACAGGTTTACAAGGAAGACGTTGAATCCATTATTGAAGGAAGATGTAACCTTTGACTGAAATCATTAGCAAGTCAAATAAATAGTTAATCTAAACTGAGTTTGGCAACAGAAATAGCTGCAACTCCATTTTACGTGGCTTTCCTCTACGCAGCTCAAATGTCTTTGTCACATTTGTTCCAATGTACCTTGAAGAATTGGGGTAATTCTTGCCAAAAAAAAAAAAAAAAAAATGGTCAGATAATATTTACACCTACAAGCGGGCTGATAATCCCACAAATCTGTTTAAAAGAAAAAGAAAAGAAAGAAAAAAAAAACGGCCAGCATTGCCATTAGGGGGGGCATGGCTTTTTTGCAAGTCTTTTACTTTTACTCTTCAAACATCCCTACTCTAGTTTGCACAGAAACGCTGCTCACCACTCGCTGTGTCCAAACACATCCGATGTCCTTTGAACATGCCAGTGGTTGGCTCCATGGCGGAGAGAGCACAGTCGTGCCGCTAATTGAAGAACACCTCCTGGTGAGACCAAGCGTTGGTTAGGGCCATCATTAATGAGGGGGCCAAACAGACCATAACCTTGAGCTTGTAATAAAACGACTAATTAGAGGAACAACGGCGCACAGTCGTCGGCGCTAATAATTAAAGACGCTGACAAATACGAGCCATACGTCGGCAGTAGATTCTTGTTGGAGGAAACTCGCCCAGAGCGTCGCTTTGCAGAGCGCAGAACTCCTGAGAAGTGGGAGCCGACGCGCAGAAAGGCAGCCCATTTATTGCACATTTATTGAGCAGAAGCCTGTTCCTTACAGCTGAGATACGGGCAGGGTGCCGTGAGGTACTCGAGTGCACACAGAGTTAAGGTGTTGGATCCAGCCACACGTGCATTTTGATGGATAGGAGTCCCTGTAGGAGGCCCTTTCTTCAGGTAGAAAGAGGAGTGATAAGATCAAAATCCATACTTTTGATATTCTTCAAAGCTCTCTTTGATAACAGGCAATCTCTGCGGACTGAAGCGGGAGTGTTGTGATTGGTACATTGGTGTGCCAAACCGTATTTATGGGATTCTATAGGAATAAAACGCCTCAGGCTCATGAAGGTGGTTGACACTCGCTGTGGTGATGGATGATGCATCTTTTGATGTTTGCGATTCCTGCTAACAAAAAGAAAGCAAGGCATTGCTGCACTTAGGAAATATTGAACCCACTTGATTATTTCCAAATGCCCCAAAAACACAATGCTAATCACTGACATGTGATATTGCAACAGTGCATTCACACCCACTGAAGTTTTTGTATCAAACTCAAATGTATTTTACTGGAATTTTAGGACAACTTATCAACATGTATTAGAACATCAGGACATCTGGTTTTTAACATTGCAAACAGAATGAATTTAAGTGTGTTTTTCATTTGTATTTAGCTCCCTGAGGCAAGATTTTGTTACCAAACCAATTGCAAAAACAATCGTTTAGGTAGGGCGGAGAGCATCTCCGAACAACTTTAAAGTTCTGCCAAAGAATCTCAATTGCATTTAGGTTTGGAATTTTACTGGCTCAATCAAACACATGAATATGCTTTGATCTAAACTACTCCATGTCATGGTCCGTGTTTCTGTGTGTTTATGTTTAGTCCTGCTTTTCCTGTGAGTCTCTGTCCTGTCCTCCCCGTTGATTGTTTCCCAGGTGTGTCTCATCCCCTTGACTACCCCGTGTGTATTTAAACCCACCTGGTGTCCTCGTCTCTCGTCGGATCCTTGTCTAATGTTGTCGTACGTCAAGTGTTACCTGGATTCCTTGTGCCGTCAGATGTTCTTCGTGTTGTTCCCTGTTGCTCTGTTTACCTGGATTATCACCATTAAACTCATCATCTTCACCTTCAACCTGGGTCTACCTGCGTTCCTATCCTCACCACAACAAACCACCACATGACACTCCACTGTCGATATTGATGTCTTTTAGAGTTGTCTTCCTGTTGGAAAGTGGACTTCCGCCCTAGTCCAAGTTTTCCTCCAGATCACATTGCGTTTAGCTCCATCTGTCTCCAAAATTTCTCTAAACCATTTTCCCTTTCCTGCTGAAGAAAATCATCCTCAAAGCATCATGTTATTGCCACTTTACTTTGCACCGTTGGGTCAATATGCTAACAGGGATGTTCAGAGTTAGTTTCTCACTGTAGACATTTTATATGAAGGCCAACAAATGTAATTTCTAGTCTCTTCTGACAAAATCACCTATCAGATGAAATCTCAACAAAACACATTGAAGAATACGGCAGTAATGTGATCTACATATATGGTTGAAATGTATTTCTGATGCCACTTGAGGCCAAGATACAGCACTGATGTTACTTGATGTGAAGACTCTATATACATTGCTCAAGCAGAGTATAAATTATATTTAAGAAAGACATTAACCTTAATGAAATGCACTCAGCTTATTAAAAGCAGCCCTTAGATGTGATACATGAGAAGAAATCATGAGCACATGGAGCATCAGCACGGTCCAGACTGCAAGGATTTTCATGAAGCTAATTATTGCCATGACCCTGACAGAAGATTAGTTTGGAAGAAAAAAAGAAAAGAAGAAAAAAAACGAAGCCAATAAATGATTTACTATCCGACGCTTGAGTAAATGCATCATGTTCCCATGAAATTACAATCACACCCATGTTACGATTGAAAAGACAGCACATACCTCATGAAAACTGTACAAGTTGTAAATAATAATTTATTTAAACGTCCTACCGAGGTTTCAGAACTTCGGTGGCACGAACAGGTTTCATAACTATTTTTGTTACCGTAATCTCAGTGTCGAGACATTGGCCGCCTGCCAAGAAGCCGAGGCATATGTTGAGAGTTTGGCCAAACAGAAAACACGTCACTCAAAAAAAAAACAAACAAAAAAAAAAAACAAATCTCTACAGCTGATAGGTGACAAGCATCAATAACCCAAACAGCAGAGCAGGAACGATAAACCCTATGGGACGGGTTTGGTTTTGTTAAGGTTGCACTCCACTGTGCTTCTTGCTGTACTTGTCAGCAGAACACCATGCCAATACAAAACACTTCAGTGCATTTGAGGTGCTTGGCAGAGATCCATCTATCTGCTTGCTTTTGGCAGCTCACTCTGATCTGCAGGGCCAACAGACTGATTGGACCAGCTCGAGCAAAGTCCTTCCCTCTGCTCCTCTAGGGGGGTAGGGGGTTCTGAAGTATTCCCTTGCCAAATAAATTCTCCAGCAAGCTTTACATCTGCCACAGGCTGACCTGTCTAGGAAGACCTGTTTCCTCTTACCTCCAGGGAGAAGTCAATAAACTTGAGCCAAGTCTCCAAGAAAGTGTATGAAATGTTATTTGTCCAATACCGTTTTAATGTCACAACCTGAAGAAGTCATGAAGTTACAAGAAATTGGGACAAAGTAGTTTAGCAAAGGAGATGTCTGCTACTTCACAGCTCTGGCAGCTAGCAAATAATTTGAGAAGATCAAATGAAAAAAAAGGTCATGTTAAAAAGAAAGCACACCCTTTTCCGGGTCAAGGCAAACCGGAACGACTTTAGAGAGATGACCCTAGAGACACTATTGTTTCTGCAAGTGAAACAATTTTGACGTTCTTCATTCCACTTAGTGGAAAACATTTAAGACAGTTGCCAACTACTGGCAACTTACCAAAAACATTCAACACCCTCGCAATTTCTTTGAGGTGGAAGATTTTTTTCTTAAAATTATAGAAGCAGCAAAGTTGCAACAAGACTTCAGCTCAATGTTCTTTGGACAGATGGGGCCGAAGCAGAAATACTTGACGAAATCCACCAGTGCAAAGTTTGGAGGGTACATAACAATAACTCTTCACTCCACAATGGTGACAGGAGGGTGATTTGGTTTTGTTTTGCAGCTACAGAAACATCAAATGATTTAATAATAAGAGGCCGTCCAATTGTGAAAATAGGTTTTCTTTCAGAATTGTACGGACCAAGAGAACAGTGTATTGTTGTTTATGCTGATGACATAATTTTATTCCTGACCAATCTTGAAAAATACAATTCTGATTGGTTTGATTTGACAAAACAATTTTGTCACTTTAATCTTCTGAATAAATGGAAATATTTGGGAATGCAAATTATTCCCAGGGTAAACCTTGTGTACAATGCTAAAACCTTATAGCAGAAATTAGTGAGGTTTTTATATAAAAGCTACATCTTTACTAAATTTCTTGACCTATTCCAGAATATTTAACAATTAATTTGCAACACCGGTAAATTGTTTCACTTCAATGCAGCAAGATAATCATTTCTTTGCAACCAGCAGTGAGAACAGATGGCTGAGCAAATATTACTAATGTTTTGTTTATTCAGAAAACATTTTTAGCTGTGTTTTTTTTTTTTTTTTT
>NW_015118292.1:0-9097 GCF_001443285.1 Poecilia latipinna | reverse complement strand
GAAAACTCCAAATGTCTCAGCAGACGCTCCTGGATTCCCTGGAGCTCAGCCTGATCAGCTGGTATTGATTATGGGATGCTGAGCTGCAGAAACCTGGTTGGCTCGGTTCACAACTGCAGTTTCTGCCTCAGTGGATGTGGATCAGAGTTCCTGCAGTTGGAATCAGAACCTGAAGTAAACCCTCTGACTGCTCCAGGTAACGTCACCTGCGCTCTGAACGAGTTCACCTGCGCCAGCGGCCGCTGCATCTCCAAGAACTTTGTGTGCAACGGCGAGGACGACTGCGGCGACGGCTCAGACGAGGTGGACTGCGCGCCGTCGTCCTGCGCTCCCAACGAGTTCCAGTGTGGGAACGCGTCCTGCATCCCGGCCAACTGGGTCTGTGACGACGACGTCGACTGTCAGGTGAGAGGAAACGAAGAGGAACATCAGGTCTGAGGACTGAACGGCCATTTTCTACTGGTGATGCTTTTTAGGGATTTACAGGTGGAGTTCAGGTCAGAATTAAAATACTTTAATTCTCTAAGAACTTTTGTTTCTGATGGGAATCAAGATGGTTGTGTCAAATATAAGAAATGATTTGAAACAAATTCTGCCACAGAATGGTGCTTTTTAAAATCTTAAAAATTGCATGTGGAAAATGTCTGTCCTTAATCACACATTCAATCAAACTAGAGGGATAAGAAGCTGCAAAGTCTTTTTTTAAAAAGCAATTGTTTTATACCAAATTCAATTTCCAACTTTGTTTTTCCTCTAGCAAAATTAAAAGACAAATGTATAAAATAAAGTTGCTCATTTCAATAATTACGAGTTGAGATGAACAGAAGCTGGAAAACAAGCTGATGTCTCTGGAGACCTGAAGAGGGCGTTGGTGTGAAAAATCCAGATTTGTCTAATCTGCATGTAAACAATTTGAAAAAGCTGCAAACCTAAGTTTTTACTGTGCAAAAATCAGAAAATTTAATGCACACCAACTTATCTGCAAATGTCATGTTGTGGAAAAACACAATTCAATCCAGAAAACTGCATATTATGAAAAATGTGCAACTACAACCTTCATTAATGCACATCTATACATTCAATCATAATTAGAAAAACCAAAAACTTTCTGATTGTTGCTGAAATATTAGCATTAAAGTAAAATATCCTGATTTAAACTGTTTGTTTCTGCAGGACCAGTCAGATGAAGCTCCGGCTCGGTGCGGCCGCCACCCGACGCCGCCCGCCAAGTGTTTGTCCAGCGAGATGCAGTGCAGCTCTGGAGAATGCATCCATAAGAAGTGGAGATGTGACGGAGACCCCGACTGCAAGGACGGCAGCGACGAGGCCAACTGTCGTACGTTATGATGCCAAAACGACTCCAGCTTCTTTCACTGATTTTCCTTTAGCAGGAAGTAAAGTTGTAGTTTGTTTGCAGCTGCGCGGAGTTGTGAACCAGATAAGTTTAAATGTGACGATGGCAGCTGCATCCAGGGAAGCAGACAGTGTAACGGCTACAGAGACTGTGATGACGGATCGGATGAAATCAACTGCAAGAACCGTAAGACTGGTTTTAAAACAAAACGTCCTCATGCATTGAAACTCTTCTGGATTAGTGATAATCTGGATTAACTTCCTGTTCAGTGACTCAGTGCAACGGGCCAGAGAAGTTCAAGTGTCGCAGCGGAGAATGTATCGAAATGAGTAAAGTGTGCAACAAGATCAGAGACTGTCCAGACTGGAGCGACGAGCCAATCAACGAGTGCAGTGAGTTTTAAACGGGACTAAATTATGAACATCTGGAGCTTCTGTGTTGATCCTGAAAGGATGAGATGAATTTTAAAGTCAGTATTTCTGTACTAACCTGAATTATAATGTTTGATCCTCTTAAATGTCAGATTTGCTGCATCCAGAAACTCAAACAAGACTGAAAATAAATTTTACTTTCTGGTTTAACACCTTGAAATTGGCCCTCTGTCTCTTTAAAAACTTTCTGCTCTTCCTGAAACTCGGGCTTCAGGAAGTCATCACAACATGGCTTCTCTATTAACCCTTTAACGTTTTTACCAGCGTTTCACTGAGAAGTAGCTGCTATAATGAGCTCAGCTGTTCCACCAGATGTTTGCCAAATGCTGCTGGCTAGTCTGAAGGAGCATCAGAGGCTCGTCAGCTTCCAAAGCAAATCTGTGTGAAGCACAGATTGTTTTTTTACATTTTATAGAAGACGCCTGTGTTGCTCCTTCTGTAACCGTGGTTTTGTTCTTGTTCCAGATGTGAACGAGTGTCTCCTGAACAACGGCGGCTGCTCCCACATCTGCAAAGACGTGGTGATCGGCTTCGAATGCGACTGCACACCTGGACTGCAGCTCATCGACCACAAGACCTGCGGAGGTACGAGCTGCGCGTCACCAGACGAGTTCAAGGATTTCAAGTCAATTTTCTTTGTCCTGCAAATAAGAAATGAGGCTTTAAAAAGCTCATTGACTAATTTTCATTTAGCTGTCCAGTTTTGACTAATTCAAACTAAAATCCTGATCCATAGAGGCGTGTCCGACGCTGCAGGATTTCACTCCATGTTTATTCTGCACTGAAACATTCGGTGGTAAATCCTGCAGGTCGTTTTCTGACAGTCTTCAGGAGATCTGTACGTCCTCTAATCCCTCCTGGCATAAACTCCATCCGTCCTTCAGAAGTTTCATTTCCTCCCATTTGCAACCAGCAGTGAACTGAATGCTGGAATATTTAACTGACTAAAAAAGACTGGAATTGGAGGTTTAAATGTCTTTTATAAGAAAACTTGAGATTTTAAGATGGTGGTTGTGCAGCTTTCCATTTCTAAACGATTCCTCTTGGTCTCTTGATGCAGACATCAATGAGTGCATGAATCCTGGTATCTGCAGTCAGATCTGCATCAACCTGAAGGGCGGCTATAAGTGTGAATGTCATAACGGCTACCAGATGGATCCGGCTACCAGCGTCTGCAAGGCTGTTGGTGAGCATCAGGAGTTCAGTTTGACCTTTTCACCTTTCCTGGTTTTTACAAACTTCTCTTCCTCCGGTTCAGGGAAGGAGCCGTGCCTGATCTTCACCAACCGCCGTGATATTCGCCGTCTGGGTCTGGAGAGGAAGGAGTACACGCAGATCGTGGAGCAGCAGAGAAACGCCGCGGCTCTGGATGCAGATTTCAACCAGCAGACCATCTTCTGGGCCGACCTGGGTCAGAGGGCCATTTACAGGTAGAGTCAGGGTTCATTTTCCATTATTAGAGCTATTAAACATGAGCATGATTGACAGCAGTAAGACCCTCCTTGTTTAGTGCATTTCAACTGTTGGCACTAGGAGAGCTTTTCTTTTTTTCTTGACATGATCTATATTTATAAATTCTAACCATGAAAAGATCAGATGCATTTTGCATAAAGAGAAACCTGCTGTGGTTCACTTCAGGCTGCAGTGTGAACGCAGCTCAATGGGAAATGAGGCTCATCTGCTGAGTTTTGGATTATTTACTGTAATTGTGCATCTTGATGACTATGTCCATCTTTAACTACTGACTAACTCGACTCCTCTAAACCATTTAAAGGTGACAAACTGTCTGTTTTCCTCAAACCTCCATGTTTTTCCAGCACCGTCCTGGACAGGCGAGGCGACGTCGGCGTCCATAAGAAGGTGATCGATAACGTCCAGACTCCTCTGGGCATCGCTGTGGACTGGATCTACAAGAACCTGTACTGGTCCGATCTGGGAACCAAAACCATTTCTGTGGCGAACTTCAACGGAACCAAGAGGAAAGTTCTGTTCAACACGGGCCTGAGAGAACCCGCCTCCATCGCCGTGGATCCTTTATCTGGGTGGGTGGAAACGTTCTGGGTTTTTACCGACTGCTGCTCTGATCCGCTGACTGGACTGTTCTGGTCTCAGGTTTCTGTACTGGTCTGACTGGGGAGAGCCGGCTAAGATCGAGAAGTCTGGGATGAACGGAGCGGACCGGCAGGTTCTGGTGGCGACCGACATCCAGTGGCCCAACGGGATCACACTGGGTAGGAATGAGGCGAAACGTCTCCAACATGAAAACCTGCAGCTGAAATGATAAAATCTATTAATGTATTTAATGTCTTCAGATCTGATCAAAGGCCGGCTCTACTGGGTCGACTCCAAGCTGCACATGCTCAGTAGCGTCGACCTGAACGGAGACAACAGGAACAAGGTGCTGCAGTCTGCAGATTATCTGGCTCATCCATTCGCCGTCACCGTGTTTGAGGTTCGTTTCGCCTTCAGGTCAAATTCATTGACATGTAAATTTACAAAATAAGTTAAAATGTAAGTTTTTGTTCACTTTAAATGATTGAAATGATTACAGACTGAAAAAGGCCATTTGATGAAAAAACAAAGTTTCTATTTCAGGTCTGTTGTCAAACTCGTGGCGTTTTTATCGTCACCTGGTTTATTTTCATTAAAGGAATTTAGACAATAAAATTATTTTGAAGAATCGCAGAGTAAATACTTTTCTAATATACTATAAAAAAGGCTCAAATGGATGAGTTAAAATTTGTACAATGTGCCATTTTTTAGTGATTAATGGATCACTGAAATGATCAGCTGTTTATAAAAGTCGGCCATGTTGGTTCTGTTAGGATCGGGTTTTCTGGACCGACGGTGAAAACAAAGCCATCTACGGCGCCAACAAGTTCTCTGGTTCTGATGTCGTCACGCTGGCCAGCAACCTGAACGACCCTCAGGACGTCATCGTCTACCATGAGCTGATCCAGCTGGCTGGTAAGGGGTCAAAGGTCACCCATTGTAACCAGGACTGGTTACCAGCTGGATTTGGGCTTCAGTTTGTTTTTTCTCTGCAGGAACCAACTGGTGCACAGAGAAAAACGGCGGCTGCAGCTTCTTGTGTCTTCCTGCTCCACAGATCAACAAACACTCCCCCAAGTACAGCTGTGTGTGTCCTGCAGGCCAGGAGCTGGCGGCAGACGGCCAGCGCTGCAGACCCGGTGAGTCCTGACCCGACATGCAGGAGGGATCGGTCTGCTGCAGGACTTCACCTCTAAACACCATCTTAGTTTTACTGCTGAAATCGGTTTCATGTTTTCAATAAAACGTACCACTCGCCTGTTTAGGGAGGAGCAAAGGGAACCTTTACGTCTTGAGTTTTAAGTTGTGGTTAAATGTCGGCAGCAGCTCCAGGATTGTTTGCAACAATTAGCGGTTCCAGGCGCGAAGGCAGAGCGGCTCTGGCCTTCACCTCCTGCTGGACGACCGGTTGCTTAGAGACGCTTTGTTTTCCCTGCAGCTTCGCTCAGATCCTTTCACAGCCTTTTCAAACCTGACAGCTGAATCCGCAGCACTAATTGGACTCTGGTTCCAGTCGGGACTCGCAGATCGCTGGACCGTCTTCATGGCAGCAATACCAGCAAACTGCAGTTTCCCAGATTTTCTTTCACATGAAACACAGAATCTGTGGAAGTTTTAACAGAGAAATGAAGCATCTTGAGGTTGTTGAGTCATTTTGACTCAATTTAAAGGAGTTTTTGAGACGTTCTAAGAAACCAACAGATCAGTGGAATCCAGATTTTTTAAAAATTGAATCTTAAAAAACAAAAATCTGATTTGGCTATAAAATCATCACCCAGCTCTAGTGCATCCTTTACATTCGTCCTGGTTTCTTTTTTCCCCTCTTCTGTCCATCTTTACTTCATTATTCCACATTTTGTTGAAGTTTGGTGCCTGTCCCTTTAAGGCTGCAGACTAATTGGCCCATTTCCCAGCTGCCTCATCTGGCAGACCAGGAACTGTGGAGCTGTGAGGCTGCAGCTCCAGTCGACTCTAATCCTGTTAGAAACACAAAGTGAACAGAAGCTTTTCTCCACTCACAGCTACAAACGACAGTTTTTCTTGTTTAAATGACGCTTTTACAGATCAGTGGTGTTTGTTCTTCAGTGTGAGCTGAAATCGTGGTCCAGTGGTTCCTGCATGTTTTATTCTCTCCCTGGAGGTAGCAACGATCTCAGCAGGTCGATGTCCTCAGGCCTCTGATGAACCATCATTTGGTCCAGGTGCCTTCAGGACCCACTTTGGGGACCACTGTCAGATGTTTTGGTTTTACATTGTTTACAATGAGAAACAAATTTAAAATCCCATAATGCTCTGCTGTGTGGGCAGGTTTGTTTACGTTTCATGAGGAAAACCTTTTATTTTCTCCACTAATTTACAGATCAGATCAAACTTGAAGCTTCTCATCAGAAATTCCAGCAGCTTCTTTATTTGTGATTCACAGGAATATGATCATTACTGAGTTTTCAGAGAAAAACAAGATGATGTAACATGATGTAGCAAAACTGACTTAACCCTGCATTTGTTTTGCTATATCAGAAATGGTGTTTTTTGGTTGTCTACCCAGAATGCCCTGCTCTGTAGTCCACTTCCTGCTTTGGAGCGATCTGTGGTCCATTCATATATGCATTCAAACTACACCAGCATTTACTTCAGCCAAAAGCAGACTGAGGTTTGTAGGTGGACCAGAGTTATCACCCCACCACAGAACCAGACCGCGAAGTTGGAGCCGTTCAGTTCAGGAGGTTTAAACCACAGTGACTGTTTTCCAGCCTGATTTCATGCATCAGATAAACCAGTTTACTCTCCAGAGATCTGGTCTACATTCAAAGAAAACTCAGAAATGGGACGACCTTGAATGCTTAAGGTTTGTTGTTCCTCTTCTAGTGACACTTTTCCTCAGAGGATGATGGTGAAGCTCTAACTCAAACTGAATTTCCCTGCATCATATTTTTTTTACTCGAGTAATTTTAATCACAAACCTGAGGAATCCTTGTGACTTGTTGCTAAATGAGAACAATGTGACATTCAGTACTTGCCTCTCTGCTGCTGAAGAGTTTAAATTAAATCTGCCTCTGAACTAATCTAGAACAGGAGCACCATCTAGTGGAAGAAAACGGGAAGTGCACATGCAGGTTTTGGCTCAAAACCTGCATTTATGTTCTGTGAAAATGGAGCTGGACTCCAACTGTAGTTTATAAATCTCAGAACCTGCTGGAAGTTTTTACTTCTGCTATAAAAGTTAATGCAGCATCTTGTTTTGAATGTGAGCTTTAGATTTACACCAGTGTCTGTCTTATAAGGCTCTGAATGCATGGAGATTTTAATATATTTTTATTGCAATAAAATGCCACCAAATAATTAGACTTAAAGTTTCTATAAGTCTTATAATAAATGTTGGGTCTTCAGTATTCCCAGATGTTAAAGCAGATCTTTCTCAGCTCTCCAGATAAAAAAACAACCAAAGCACTTTGCTGATTTTTGGCAAATATTTTTTAGCTTCAGGAAAATGAGCCTCTACAAAAACCTTCCAAATGTAACGTCCCAACCAAGAGGGAAAGAAAAGGGGCTTGTTGGCTTACCATCCAGAAACCACTTGCTGGATGTTTTATGCAGGAGGCTCCACTTCTGCTTTTCAAAGCTATGATTGTGTAGTTGTGCATCTATTTGTATTCAGTGACAAGAGGCCCTAAAACGGCTCATTCTGAACTGAGCAGACTTGAATCTTTATAAATGAGTTATGAAAAACATGTGAAGGGCAGGTTTTGTATAGACCATAAACCCATCCTAACCTCTTCAAGGTGTATGAAAGTTGCCATTTTTGTCTCTTCCAGAAGCCAATGTGAGCACGTCTATCCAGGTGGACTCCACCACCAGAGGCTCTGCTGCTGCCTGGGCCGTCCTACCCGTCTGTAAGTCCAGCTGCTCCTCCTCTGAGGTCAAACATGAAGGTCAGAGCTGTTTATCACCAGCCTCTCTGCTGCAGTGCTGCTGGCCATGGCTGCAGCCGGCGCCTACCTGATGTGGAGGAACTGGCAGCTGAAGAACCAGAAGAGCATGAACTTCGACAACCCAGTCTACCTGAAAACCACAGAAGAAGACCTCAACATCGACATCACGCGCCACGGCGCCAACGTGGGCCACACCTACCCAGCGGTGAGTCGACCGACCTGGAAACTCCTGCAGGTTGAATAGATCATTTCCTCCTGCAGGTCAGTTTTACTTAAAACTTTTCTAGCTTCATCAGACCCTCTAGTTGAAACTTTAAGATGTTTGACGATCAGGTCGTTCTCTACCCAAATAAATAAGCCTGTTATCTTATTTTACGCAAACAAAAAATCATTGGCAGTTTTTTTTTAATCATAATGTGCTCTTGAAAATTTACCTGATGCAACCAAATTTTAATTTAAGCTTTTTTTAGCAAGGCTGTAACTTTTTAAATCTGAAATGTTAAAATGTAAATAGATGTTAAATTGCTGCCATTTCCTCTTGCAAAGTGTTAAAATATTTTCCTTTTTTCACAGATTTCAATCGTGAGCACAGACGATGATTTATCCTGATCTCAGGATTTAGTTTTTTCTCCATGTTTCCATGCCAACGGTTCGCCGTTACAGCAGCCCTTAAGTTTCAACCACAAGCCTTCAGAAGTGCATCAAGTCCTGATCTGTGGTGAAGAGGAAATGTTATTTATTATATGAATACTTCCAGGTCTCTGTCTGGCTGTCCAGAGATCAGTTTCCTCTCTGAGGGTCTTTCTGTGTTCAGCCTGGACTGAAGAACTGAATCTTCATCAAACTGTTTCCTGGTTCTGATGTAAACCGGGTCAAAGTTCTCAGGTCTTAATGGGGAACCAAGACTGGAGACTAAAAGACGAATATTTAGTTATGAAACGGGATGTTAATATTTCTGATCATGCTTTGTGGCTAATATTAGGGTTTCTTCTGTTAACTGCATTATTATTGCTGCTGAGGTCACCATGGTTACAGCGTTTGTAAACAGTGTAAATATATTTCCTCCCTCAGATGTGACTGTAAATCAGGACTCTCCTCAAAGCACTTTGATCATGTTCTCTGTAAATAAGATTGTATGAACTGACTTGAATCCATTTTTTGCTCTGGCCGTTTCCTCACCAGAGTTCAGATTTATTTAAGGAGCAGAGGAGGAAAAACATGAATTTGGTAAAAATGACTATTTTGTATGTTTGTGCTGTTGCTGTGAACTTTTTATAGCCTTGTACAGTAAAGGATGAAATGATCTGTAACTGAAGGAACTGATTCAGACA
>NW_015118291.1:6479-9104 GCF_001443285.1 Poecilia latipinna | reverse complement strand
CATAGACATAATATAAGCATAGACGCCTCATGGACCGCTCCGGCGCAGGAAATACGGCGGCCATCTTGGAGCGGTATACCCTCCTACTTTGCTCAATCAAAACAGCAGAAGATGCCTCAGCACTGAGGGATATTGTTGTTCGGATCTATGGATTATTGATGTGAGGGCTCCACAGACAACATTTCACAAGTAAGATGGACATATTATTGTGTATATATTGTGATTAGAATATTACTTTACTGTATTTATGTCCACCGGCGAGATACCAGCTAATATTAGCTACAGTGCTTGGTGTAATAAGGGTTCAGCCCGAAGGCTAACTGAGATTCCGTAAACCTAAAAAAATAATTATTCTCTAACATTGACTTAGATTATCTGACACAAGAGCCTACATTAGAAATGTGACAATGTAACATATATTATATAAAACTTGTTACTTGTTATAACATTGACCAGCAAAGTTTACACAGGTGGTAAAGACTATTGTAGTGGCTAAAATCCTATATCTTAGGCTACTGGTGGTTGTTCTTAAAAGGCGTTGGTTTTATGTGCGCTCAATTAAGATTCAGAGTGCCGATCTTCAGTAATAAAGTCATTTATTGTCAGAAGAGTGTCCATTTTCTTACTATTTACATTAGATCCACACAAGTTCAACATCAATCCAAACTAAGCACAGTAGAAAACTGTTTGCCTCTGCCTATTAACAACACCTGAACATAATCATAGTTGACCTTAAATAACCCATCACCCCATCAGACACTCAGAACTCAAAATTAAATACGCCCCCTGGTGGCAATAAATACAAGTAAGGATAAATGGCTCCTACACACCAGCCCCTAATTTTGTGTGGCAATTATCAAACTTAAATTAAAAGGAGCCACAAATAAAGATATACCTCCATACAAATATACATAAGAGGCAAATCAGGTTTACACATTCATTATTCTATCAGTTTGTACCTTCACATAATAGACAGATTTTTGTTACAGGTCTTAATAATGTTTGTTTTTGTTTGAAGATGAACCACTCGCACCAGACCCTTTTTATTTGGAAAACTTTTAATAACTTTTCATAATATCCATGACCCTCGAGGTGTTGTGGAGTCCATAACCACCACCACATCTCCAGGGATGAAACACCTCCTTTTCTTTATCCATTTTTGTCTTTCTTGTAACAACGGTAGATATTCTCAAATCCAGCACTTCCAAAAGAGATGTATTGGATGTATTGGATTTGTTTCCACCTTCTTTTAGCATAAAGATCCCTTTTGTCAAAGAGTCCTGGCGGATGAGCTGGTTTTCCCTTCATGAGTAACAAGTGGTTGGGTGTTAAAGCCTCAAGGTCGTTGGGGTCCTCCAATTACTTTGTGATAGGACGATCGTTAAGTATTGCCTCAGCTTCACAAAGTACCCTGTGGAATCCTTCATCATCCAACATTTGTTGACGGAGCACTGAGTGCAGAACCTCTCTGATCATTCGGATGAGGCGCTCCCAAACCCCGCCACAATGTGATCCAGATGGTGGGTTAAAACTCCATTTAATCCTTTTGTGTGCCATGGCCTTCTCAATTCTTCCATTTTTTAGAGAGGCTAGAGCTTCTCGTAGCTCTCTTTCTGCTCCTATGAAATTGGTGCCGTTATCTGATCTCGTGTGAAACTTGCCCTCTTCGAGATGAATCACCGCAGTGCATTGATACATGAGTCGGTATCTAAAGAGTAAGCCACTTCAAGGTGCACGCCCCTGCTTGTCATGCAAGTGAACACTACTCCATAGCATTTTACAACACTGTTCCTCTTTTCACATCAATAGGCCCAAAATAATCTACCCCAACATTTGTGAACGGTGGTAGATCAAGGGCCACTCTTTCCTCTGACAAGTCTGCCATTTGTTGTTGACCGGTTTGTCCTCCATACATCCTGCAGAAAGAACATGTTGCTATGACCCTTTTCACAGCTGAAACTCCATTTGTTATCCAAAGTGTTCTTCTTACGACCGAGAGGACATTATTTCTACCTCCATGACCAAGCTGCAAGTGAAAATGTCAGAGGATCAGGTAGGAGATGTGTGGTCTTTTGCCAGAATGAGAGGATGCTTAATGTTCTCAGGGATGGCTGATTTACTCAGCCGGTCTCCAACACGCAGAAGCCCATCTTGCAGCACAGGGTCCAGTTTGTAAATTGGGCTGCTTCTGGGTATTTCTAAGTTGCGGGATGTTAATGCAGCAAACTCATCAGGGAATCTTTCTTTTTGGCAAAAGGAAATTATGGCTGTCTCAGCTTGTGTGAGCTCTTCTAGAGACACACTTTGATTTCCCAGTGAGTTTTTGAGAGTTTGCATTTCCTTTGTCAACTACAATGTTGATGTTTCAGTCATGATAGAATGGACCAGTTCCAATTCCTTTCTTCTCTTAATCAGTTTCAACAGAACTTCCTTTAGCTTGATGAACCATGCAACTGCAGACATCAATTTTTGCCAGTCTGAGAAGAATGCCATTAGCTGAGAAGTTGCATTTGAGTTAATGATCATGGCATTGATCAAGGGAGTCTTGACTAGGCCTGTCACGATAAATTTTGCTGAGCGATTAATTGTCTAAAAAATTATTGCGGTAAACTATAATATTGTTTC
>NW_015118291.1:0-273 GCF_001443285.1 Poecilia latipinna | reverse complement strand
TGACATTAGACAGACATCTTCTCCCGCTCAGAGAAAACCACTGCGCATGTCTGGAGCTCCGCGTGTGAGTAGAAGGGGAGGCGATGGGTGAGTAAGTCACGTTATACTTGGATTTCACTACTTTAGTGAAGTAGAAAGTACAGATACTTACTGTAAAATGTAGTGGAGTAAAAGGAGAAAGTATCCATTGTTAAATCTACTTGAGTAAAGTACAGATACACGAAAATTGTACTTAAGTACCACTGCTCATACCTTATTTGGAAATGGGACCAT
>NW_015118290.1:5572-9107 GCF_001443285.1 Poecilia latipinna | reverse complement strand
CCGATGGCCACAGCTAACTCAGCAATGCTTCGCTTTCACAGATGCTGGGGACGTCTAACTTTTTTCGTCACTTAGAAAAGAAGCTCAAAGAAAGGTAAGCTCCGATGACGTGATGTTAGCAAAGCTAGCTGTATAGAGACACATAACCATTGTGATGAAAAAAAGTTCTCACTCACTGCCTGAATCATTGTGCGGAGGTGTTGACTGACTTGTCACATATATGGGAGACCGCTGTGTCCAAAAGTCTGCAATATAGTGATGTGACATTCAGAAACAGTCGATTCTTCTCCACGCTGAAACTCATACTGCACCCTACCCCCGAAACTTATTACAACTTTTATTTGGTACATGGGTTTAATGCCCACAGGGGCGCTGTATAGGGGGAAAGTTAGGACAATTCCAAAGGCCCTTGACCGACAGGGGGCCCCCCACAAAAAATGTGCGTATATACATTTTTTTTTACAGAAATAGAAAAAATATTGGGGCCCTGTCAATTACTGTTATTGTGATTTTTAAAATTGTTTTTAGCAGTAAAACATAAGTGTTACCCCTCCCAGACCAAAAAGCACACATCCATATTTGCCCTGAACCCCTCTAGATCTGCATTAAATGGTTCGTTCAGTGACAGTGACGGTGTTCAGCAGCAGTCAGAACAAGATCAGAACGACTGTGGCTGTTACTATCCTGCTAAGAAAAGTAATAGTCAGGTTTTCAAAAAATACAATAAAATAGAGATAAGAGAGAGAGTGTGAATTTGTAGTCCAGTTTTTCTCCAAGAGAGGTGAGTAGAGTGTGACATTATCAACCATTTAGCATAGTTAGCTTAGCTACAGACTACTGTTTGCGAATGTAGCATTTAATGAATTAAGGAAAAGAAATACCAACATATTCATATTTAACTTGTCCCTCTACCTCTTACCACACTTAACAACAGATGAGTCAGTCAGCAGCAGCTCTAACCACCATACCAGTATAAACCCCTAACCCTCATCCCAGTGAAAAAGGTGAGCAACAATGTGTTCAGTGACAACCTAGTTAGCATCATTCTAGGGAAGCCATAGGGATTTCTCTGTGTCTTTGCTCTCTTTACAATTACACAACAAAAACAATGTATTTGTTGCTGACAGAAATTCAAACAATCTTCATAAAATGATAATTAAAAAACAGCCTCCTGTCTGGACTGCAGCCAGTCCACACAGTTTTACCTAGTTGCAATACTTTAACTAGCAATACTAATTCAGGGAGGAGGTGGAGAAGATTAATCTTTTTCACAGATTATCTGTCTCATAGCAAACTATCATAGCAAACTATGGTGACAGCTTTAACAAATATGGAGAAAACATTTTTTTTAATGAAAGTTCTGTACTGCAGCTTGAATTAAATGCAACTACATATCACGTTTTGAAATGTCTGGATTGCTCTATGTGTATTTTGCACGTTGTCTGCGACTGTTGCAAGTGGGGAGAGATATTTCAGTAGTCTAAAACTAATAAATTTAAGCAACCTACTTGCATACAGAATGTGGACTGTTGCATGTAAAATTCACAGGTAGTGAATATTGTGTTAGTATCAGTATTGAACCAAAGAAAGCAAGGCAGTTGCAAGTCTTTAAAATTGTGACACTTTATATGGGACAAATAGACTAAAAAAATTGTAACAGTAGTTGTGCAGGGGGGCCCAATTTAATTTTTTGTCAGGGAGCCCAAGATTCCTGGCAGTGCCCCTGAATACCCATACCACTACTCAGATACAAATATTCAGGCAGGCTCACCAGTAGGTGGTGCTATGGTAGAAAATACGCCTTTTTATTTATAACTCCCCAACTGGAAGCCCCATTAACAAAATTGATGTCTGCAAAGTTTCCTAGAAAGATTCTCCAAAAGATGAGCCACTGTGCAAAGCATCAACTCTGAGCCAAATAAAACCTAGCACAAAATACGCCGAGTAAGAAATAAAAGTTATTGTGGCAGATTTTTTCCCAATTAGAATGGAATAGCTAAATAAACATTGCTACGTAGCTACAAAATTAAACTGCCCATAATTTTCAAATTGTAAAATATTCCACAAATTCCTTAGCACTGCCAACTGCAAACACAATATTAATGATGTCCAGCTAGTCTTTGTCAACGTCCACCACTAGATGGTGCTATAAAATTGCACAATTTGTTACACAAAAACCACTGATTGTATTTTCGCCAAACTTTGCACATACCTTCACTGCATATGTTTTACCCCTATATATTTAAGCTAAGTTTATTTACAAAATAATGAAATATGCTTCATCTCACACTACTGAAATACATCAGACATTCTTCATTCTTCAAAATGAGAATGAAGAATGTCCATATAGTTACCATACAGCCACCCTATAGTTGGCATTTTGACACTTTTACACTGAGTGCTCTTGATGTTTAATGTTGTTTTTTACATTTAACAGAACAGCATTAACAAAAATCCAGCATAAAAGAGAAGCAAGTTTAATTACTTGGTGAAATTGTCAGATTTGTAGCACAAACTAGGGAATTTTAGCAACATTTTAATTATGGAGGCAGGAGAATATTCCTTCCTCCATAATGTAGTCACCTTATTTAGCCACATGATGGAGTCTAATACACTTTTATCTGGGCAAATTCTCAAATTTCAACCAAACTATGCTTCATTTGAGCTCAATGTGTTTTTAAACACATTCCTATAAACATTAATGTTTTTTTTTTCTACTTGTACTTGATCGTGGCTCACTGACACACATTCACAATTGATTTTTAACCCTTGTGTTTAGAAATGGGGTCCAACTGACCCCACACACGTAAAACCTGTATCATATGTAACCTGTAACTGGACTACTTATAACTACCATCATAACTGTAGAACAAACTCTTTGTACATTGGAATAAAACAAAAGATAACTTGTTCTAAGATAACAGAGGGTTTAACGTCTGGTCAGTATATTGTTACTCTGAAATGCTGATTGAAAAACTAAAACAGAATTACTTACTCTTTAACTTAAGAAAATATGTTCTTTCAACAGTAACATTTTTTGCTTTGATTATGTCAGCCATCTCCTTCGTAATAGTCTTCCTGTAATGCTCTGAAAACAGGAGATCTTCTTCTTGTCTTCATTTCCTGGAAGCAGCTCTTTGAAGGTGTCCAGAAATGCTCAGAAATTACAGCTGTTCTTGCAATAGTTAATCATGGCGAAAGCCTTTTCATGAATTCAAACTTGGTGAATCTCTTCTGGACATTCTCATAGTCGGTGATGACTCAATTCATTGTGGTCACTTAAAAAAAGAAAAACAAAAAACAATGTCATCATATTCCAGCATTTATTTAAATACCATTCCAAAAATGTCCCTTGCTGCACACTGTCAGAATGGTAGACTGGCAGACAAATGCCTGATTAACATGACTGGTTGTTATAAAGTGCAATACAATTATTTCTTAATACAAGTGGAATAATAACTGGAGCTGAACAAAATTATTCTGATCAAATATTTGTCTGGCAGAAGTTCAGACAGACTGCCACTGTTATTCGAAT
>NW_015118290.1:0-228 GCF_001443285.1 Poecilia latipinna | reverse complement strand
GTGTTNCTCCTTGGTCAGTGTTCATAGTTGAGCGTTATTTAACGTCAGGGCATTGACTAAATTCTCAATTGCTATGTTTAATGGTGCAGACAGTGGTGGTTTCTGACATGAGCAATATGGGCAAACACCCAGGGCGTTATCTTTTTAGGGATGGCACAAAGATGAATGCAAAGCAAAACAAAGTTTGTTCTGCATTTAATATTGGTAAAATGCATTAAGTATTTAATA
>NW_015118289.1:8893-9114 GCF_001443285.1 Poecilia latipinna | reverse complement strand
AAACCGTCAGGTCTCCAGATTAAACCTTCAGGTCTCCAGATTAAACCTTCAGGTCTCCAGATTAAACCGTCAGGTCTCCAGATTAAACCGTCAGGTCTCCAGATTAAACCGTCAGGTCTCCAGATTAAACCTTCAGGTCTCCAGATTAAACCGTCAGGTCTCCAGATTAAACCCAGATTAAGCGTTTGGCTCCAGTCTCACGTTGAACAGCAGTCTGTCTC
>NW_015118289.1:0-3458 GCF_001443285.1 Poecilia latipinna | reverse complement strand
GGTTTTGAACACCCTCATGACCTCAACAAATCTGGTTGATGTTTGGAGACTGCAGCATCCGGTGGAGAGGGACTATTCCTTTTTTTCAAATGTGCGTAAGTCCTATTCAAGAATAGATTATTTTCTACTTCTAAATTAATACCTAATGTGATATCCTCCAAATATCATACGCTTTTAATCTCAGACCACTGTCCAGTTTCACTGACTCTCGATCTTAACCATAAGAAACAATATTTCTGGCGTTTTCACCAATCCCTGCTATCAGAGGAGACATTCTGTAAATTCCTAGATGATAAAATTTCTGAATTTCTAGACACTAACGATACAAAAGATGTTACAGATTCTACTTTATGGGAAACTTTTAAAGTTGTGACCAGGGGTCATATTATTTCTTTTGAAAAGTTCCTGAAAAACAAAAGCCAGAAACGCCTCTCAGAAACTGAGACTGAACTAGCATGCTTAGAATCTAACTACAAGTCCTCTTCCAACCCTTCGATCTTACAAAACATTCTTGTATATAACTTGAATATAACAGTATTCTGTCCAGGCAGGTGCTTGACCAGATGTTTAAAATTGAGCAGAAGCACTTTGAGCTGAGTGATGAGCCCCATAAACTGTTGACTCGTCAGCTGCGGGGTTTGCAGGCCAACAGGGCAATACATAAAATTAAGTCCAAGGCAGGAAAAATTATAATTGAACCAAGAAACATAAATGACTCATTTAAGGAAAATTATGAGCAACTATACATGTCCAAAGCAAAAGGAAATACCTCAAACTGGCTTAAAGACCTAAATCTCCCAAAGATGAGTGAAGCCTCAACGCAGACATCACTGTGGACGAGATTGTTGATGTAATCAAATCATTTCCCAATGCCAAAGCCCAGAAGATTGCTCCTCTCCTCCAGAGGATGTTCGTTCACTCTCTTGACTCAGGAAATTTCCCCCCCACTATGTATGAAGCTAATATAATATTACTACATAAAGAAGGCAGGGAGGAGACGGAGCTCTCATCATTTCGTCCCATTTCATTATTGAATTCTGACATTAAAATATTCGCTACCGTACTGGCAAATAGGCTAAATAAACATATCGCTTCTATTGTTCATCCAGACCAAACGGGCTTTGTCCCCAACAGGTTCTCATTTTTTAATAGACGGTTAATGAACATTATGTATCATAAATTTGACAGTAAGTTTAAGGGAGCTGTTCTTTGCCTGGATGCTGAAAAGGCATTTGACCAGTTGGAGTGGCCTTACATTCTGGCTGTACTTGAGGATTTTGGGTTTGGTAGTAAATTTGTGTCGTGGATTAAAACAATGTTTGCTCAACCATCTGCCTCTGTCCTCACAAACCAGGACAAGTCAGAGCCCTTTCTCCTGCATCGGGGAACCCGTCTGCTTTCTGTGGTTGCATTAGAAAACACTCCCTAATCAAACTAATTCAATTGGGAAACATTGGCCATCACATTTCATTGTATGCTGACGATGTTGTTGTTTTTGTATCACATCCTGAGCAGTCAGTGCCAATTCTCCTAGACCTTATTCAGTCATTTGGCGAGATTTCAGGTTATACTATTAACTGGCAGAAGAGTTAATTTGTCATTAGGTGCAAGACTTACTTCTGAATTCTTAGATAACCTTTTATTTAAGATAACTGACAAACTGAAATATCTTGGAGTTATTCTGCCTGAAGACCCCAAACAAATTTTCAAATTGAACTTTTTAGAAAAAGTGGATAATCTTAGGAAAGATGTTGATAAATGGAGAACACTCCCACTCTCAATGATGGGCTGCATTAATGCTATTAAGATGGTGTCCTTGCCTAAATTTTTATATCTTTTTCAGGGTCTGCCTATTTTTTTTAACAAAGGCCTTTTTTAAATCGTTGGACTCAATAATTTTGCCTTTTGTCTGGGGCTTTAAAGCCCATAGAATATCAAAAGCTCATTTACATAAACCCAGAGAGATGGGGGGGTTAGGATTACCCCAATTTACCGTAACCATGCTTTCCCCCCATCGCTATCGGATATATCATTTAAAAAATGGAGACTAAAAGACCTAATTACGCTGAAAAATTTGTATATTAACAAAAAGTTTGCTTCATTTGCAATGTTGAAGAGCTGTTTCTCTCTTCCGGATGCAGATTTCTTCAGATATCTGCAAATTAGAAATTATGTTGGAATTAACATCCCAAATTTTGTATCTCTTCTGGAAGAAAATAAGATATGCAAAATGCTATTGGGCTCTCCAGAATGAAAAAATAATAATTTCAAGCTTTGTTGACATCTTTGCAGAGCAAATTAATTTTACCACAAACTCCTTGAGGGCTGCGTGGGAGGAGGAGCTGGGTTTGCAGATTGGGAGTGAGGTCTGGGAGGATCCGGTCATGTTCTATCAATGTAAGGCACCAGTTCATTCAGTTCAAGGTGTTTCATAGACTCCATTATTCTAAAATGAAATTGCACAGAATATTCCCCTCAATATCTTCAAAATGTGATAAATGTAAGTCCGCTGATGGCTCCCTGGCGCATCTCTTCCCAAACTCTTCCAATATTGGTGTGACATTTTTAACTTGTTTTCCGAAGTGTATGGATGCACGTTGGTTCCAGATGCCCAGATTGCATTGTTTGGATATTCTCCTTCACTTAGGAACTGCAGCATTTCTATGCAAACAACTGTGATGTATGGAACGGTAACGGCTAAGAAAGTAATATTAAGATTGTGGAAAACCGACAAGGTTCCTCAGTTTAAAATGTGGTTAAGTGATTTCACTGAGATTCTTCATTTGGAGAAACTGCGGTATGATGTTTTGGGCTCCACTAATAAGTTCTGTAGTATCTGGCAGCCGTTTTTGGACCATCTTTCTCAGTCTAAGACTGACCCCGACGCTCGCTCAGCCTCTTACTATGCTAAAGTATCCTAAAGTGTAAATGGGAACCAGTGCAGTGTAACCAGTTATTTAGATAATTGCCTTGACTTGTTCTTATTTTATTTTACTTTTAGTTGTTGAATGTTTTTATTTGCATTGTTGTATTGGTAAGAGTATATTTTTCTTATTCAGTAATTTGTTAAATACGTATATCCTTCATACTCTTGTGTATGATTTATGTATGCTGTATTTGAAAACTCTATATACATTTTAAAAAATATATATATTATTTTCATGTATTTGTTCAGACTGTCACTAAGTTGTGACAGTTTGTTATAAGATAGATAATTTGTGAAAAAGTCTGTCTGTTCCCAGTGATAACTATAAACAACCAACCAGAGCCAGGAGGCGGGGCTTAGCGCTGTCAATCAACCTCAAGTACTTTCTGCTAAATGTGTTGATAGTGGAGAAACTACTCACTACTCTGTGAACCCAAAGAGGGTGTACTTTCTTTTTGCTAAGAGTGTTTTCTGTTAGTTACTGTTGTCGCTGTGGGAGGTGCAGAACAGCGCCCCATCTGGTGACACGGCG
>NW_015118288.1:0-9121 GCF_001443285.1 Poecilia latipinna | reverse complement strand
ATTTCTTTAAACACTGGCTCCCCACAGAGCTGTGTCCTGAGCCCCCTGCTGTTTACCCTGATGACCCACGACTATCATCCCAGGTTTAACACCAACCACATCATGAAATATGCAGACGACACAACAATTATGGAACTCATTCAGGACAACAATGAAGTGAACAACAGAAAAGAGGTACAACATCTTGTGGACTGGTGCAGAATAAACAACCTGCTCCTGAAGGTCGACAAGACAAAAGAGATCATTGTTGACTTCAGGAGGTCACAACCCAACCACACACCACTCCTCATCAACGACAGAGAGTGGAAATCGTCAGCAGCACTAAGTTCCTGGGGGTTCACATTACAAACAACCTTAGCTGGACACCTCATATCACTTCACTGGTGAAAAAGGCACAGCAGCGCCTGTACTTTCTGAGATGAATAAGAAGAGCTTCGCTCCCCCCTCCCATCCTCTACACTTTCTACAGAGGAACCACTGAGAGCCTGCTGACCAGCAGTATCTCTATCTGGTCTGGAAGCTGCAAGGCCTCAGACTGGAAGTCTCTGCAAAGAGAAGTAAAGACAGCGGAAAGGTTCATTGGAACTCCACTCCCCCCTATCCAGAACATTGCACACAGACGCTGCTTAGCCAGAGCAAACCAGATCCTCTCTGATTCCACCCATCCTCTCTATGGTCTGTTCATCCAGTTGCCATCTGGCAGGAGAGTCTGTAGCATCCGCTGCAGAACAGCCAGACTCAGCAATAGTTGTCTCCCACTGGCCATCAGATTGCTCAACAATCCCATCATGAAGACTGTCTGAAACTGTTTGAAAATAGTAATTATTATTTGTATATGATTTAATTATAGGGACACTTGTGTTTTTGTGTGCTCCAGCAGCCAAGCAAGGACATTTCATTGCCAATTTTACTTATGTTTCTGTGTGCAATGACAATAAGACAATATGTCTAAGTCTCTAAGTCTACTGTTTGTTCTTCAGTCTATTAAGATGTGTGTGTGTGTTTGTTTGTTTGTTTTCATGTGGCCTGACACAATATTAGTCGTTATCTTGGAGAAACAGAGCTAGCGGAATCCTGGACTGTGCGTCATGCAGTACACAGATTGTGCTGAGGGAGGCGCTATTCTACACACATGTACATTGTGATCAGTGTGGAAACAAGCCGAAATGAAAAGCCAACCTCTGAAAGTACTATTTAAAGGGATTAGAGTTTCTTCATCATTTCAGCTAGCATATTTGAAAAAAAAAAAAAATTAAAATAATGATTATCAGAAATTTGTGGTTTTTTGATTGTTTTTCTTTGTTTCTGCTTTGGCAATTTGTTCGTCTTGTAATTTCTCAAATACATTCTTTGTGTTTGTTTAGCAGAATAACTAGAAAGAGAACATTGAAAATGTAAAAAAGAAGAAATAACATAACTTCTATTGCTAGTTTTTATAAACATAAATATTAACTAAAACAAACAAAACAGCTAGTACTGAGATAATGAGACTGATCTAAAACAACAAAGAAATCTTTCTGTGCAATATTGATGTGTGTAAGGTTAGGTGAGCTTAGCAGAGGGAAGGAGTGTGACCTGTTGTTGAAGTTGGTGCAGTAAGTCAGGTCCTTGCAGCCTAGCTGGCATGGCTCTCTGACATCTGCCAGGCAGTTGATGAGCTCCATCTCCATTGGGTTGTACTCACACAGCTGATCAAAGTCTTGCCATGTCTGGCTGCCCCAGTGGGTGCTGATCTGGTGACACTTTTCCCTGTCACAGCAGAGCACAGAGTCCGTTACAACAAATTAGCAGAAAGCATGATGTACCGCTTTCCATGGCACCTTACCTGCAGACTGACGTGTTTGCCTTTGAGCAACAGTGCAGCTTGGCGCAGTCCATCTTGGCTGGATGGGGGGTCTCCTCCTCGGGTGGGGAAGGAGGGTGAGCTCTGCTCAGAAAACACTGCCACATTGGATCCTGAGGGAGGGGCTGGGTGCCACACTCCTTAATGAGGCCCTCCATGATCTCTTGGTCTGTATTCATGGTGCGGAGGAGATGGCGGCAGGCCGTCTGGCAGTTTGGGGCTTCAGCCCGGTCGCAGCAGTACAAACCTGGAGGAGATCATGGCAGAGACTCAGCAGTATCTGGGTGACTGACATGGTTGCATATACATGACAGATATGCACTCCATCAGGAGTTTGTGACTGAATTTCCATTTGCAGTTTTTGCAGTCAATTTCAGTTTTATTAAAAAAAAAAAAAGTTACAAGAACAAAATTTAAGATATAGCTGTAAAGCTGTTTTGCCATCTCCACTCAGTGTGACTCTGTGTGAGTGACAGAGGAGTCATTATCACACACTAGTATTGTCCGAATTCCGGGACATCATTCGAATACTGAATTTGTGGGCTGCTTAAATCATTATGCTGCAACAAGGCCTGTCTGAGTTCAAAGACTCCTCCAAATGCAGCCTTCAAATGCGTCCTTCTTTTCCCCAGATTTGAAGGATGGGTCAAGTGTATCCTTCATGGCCCACCATATCCCACAATTCACTGCAGGTCCAAAACGAGCGTTCAGGCAAAGCATCAATGGCCGTGGTGAACGGATAATTATTTTGCTATATTACACTTTAAGCGACACAACAGGTAACACTGAACTTGGTTCTATGATGAGAGAATATGAAGCTATGCAGCTCTTCAGGTCTGTTGGATGAAGATGGACATACTATCTATGGGGCTGCGAGCAGGGTAGGACTCGGTGAAGTTGTTGACGCATTCGACGAGCTTAGGGCTGTGACTCTTGCAGAAGTCTTTGACGGTCTTGATCTGGGATTCTGTTGGCGTCGAGTCCGTCCTGAATATGGCATCGCAGAAGTCCCTGCAGTTGGTGTGACGGCCCACAAAACCACAGCATGCTGAGCCCACTGAAAGACAAACCCAAGGGATTCTTTGAGAAAATCGATAAAAGCATTTTCTGTAATTCCAATTTCATCATTCTACAAACTGGATTCCAAAAAAGTTGGGACACTAAACAAATTGTGAATAAAAACTGAATGCAATGATGTGGAGATGGCGAATGTCAATATTTTATTGATAATAGAACATAGATGGCAGATCAAAAGTTTAATCTGAGTAAGTGTAACATTTTAAAGGAAAAATATGTTGATTCAAAATTTCACAGTGTCTACAAATCCAAAAAGGTTAGGACAAGTAGCAATAAGTGGCTAGGAAAAGGAAATTGAACATATAACAAACAGCTGGAAGACCAATTAACACTAATTAGGTCAATTGACAACATGATTGGGTATAAAAAGAGCTTCTTAGAGTGTCAGTGTCTCTCTGAAGCCAAGATGGTAAGAAGATCACCAATTCCACCATTGTTGCGCAGAAAGATAGTGCAGCAATACCAAAATGGTGTTACCCAGAGTAAAATAGCAAAGACTTTTAAGTTATCATCATCATCAACCGTGCATAACATCATCAAAAGATTCAGAGAATTTGGCACAATCGCTGTGCGTAAGGGTCAAGGCCGTAAAACTCTACTGGATGCTCATGATCTCCGGGCCCTTAAACGTCACTGCACCTCAAAGAGGAATGTCACTGTCAAAGAAATAACAGCATGGGCTCAGGAATACTTCCAGAAAGCATCGCCAGTGAATACAATCCACTGTGCCATCCGCCGCTGCCAGCTGAAACTCTACAGTGCAAAGAGGAAGCCATTTCTAAGCAGCTCCACAAGCTCAGTCGTTTGCACTGGGCCAGGAGTCATTTAAAATGGAGTGAGGCAAAATGGACTGTTCTGTGGTCAGATGAGTCACGATTTGAAGTTCTTTATGGAACACTGGGACGCCATGCCATCCGGACCAGAGAGGACAAGGATAACCCAAGTTGTTATCAACGCTCCGTTCAGAAGCCTGCATCACTGATGGTATGGGGTTGCATGAGTGCTTGTGGCCTGGGCAGTTTGCATATCTGGAAAGGCACCATTAATGCAGAGAACTATGTTCAGGTTCTACAACAACATATGCTCCCATCTAGACTTCATCTCTTTCAGGAAAGACCCTGCATTTTTCAACAAGATAATGCCAGACCACATTCTGCAGCAATCACAACATCATGGCTACGTAGGAGAAGGATCCAGGTACTGAAATGGCCAGGCTGCAGTCCAGATCTTCCATCTATAGAGAACATTTGGCGCATCATAAAGAGGAAGATGCGACAAAGAAGGCCCAAGACGATTGAACAGTTAGAGGCCTGTATTAGACATGAATGGAGAGCATTCCTATTTCTAAACTTGAGAAACTGGTCTCCTCTGTCCCCAGACGTCTGTTGAGTGTTGTAAGAACAAGGGGAGATGCCACACAGTGGTAAAAATGGCCTTGTCCCAACTTTTTTGGGATTTGTTGACGTTATGAAATTTTGAAACAACATATTTTTCCCTTAAAATGATACATTCTCTCAGTTTAAACTTTTCATCTGTGATTTGTGTTCTACTGTGAATAGAAGATTAGATGGTGGCCCCTCCACATCATTGCATTCAGTTTTTATTCACAATTTGTTTAATGTCCCAACTTTTTTGGAATCCGGTTTGTATCATAGACTGTGAAGTATTTTCTGGTGATTTAAGAGCCAGGTCCAAGAATACTAGAAACAGGAAAAGATTATGTCCTTAGTGTTTGTGTTTTTCACTCTTTATTTGGTCATTATTTAGTGCATGAGACTACAAACTTACTTTCATTTTTGGTGATGCAGCTGTAGAGAGAGTTCTAAAAAGAGAGAAGGGAAAAACATAGCAAGATAATTGCCGCTGACATTCAGATGACTCAAATAATAATCATCACAGATGCACTAAGAAGTTGTCAGTTGAGACGAGTCAGCCGATTTAAAGCTTGACTAATCCTGACTGGCGTCCAGGTGGTGGAAAAGTAAAAAATCTAATCAGAATAGCTGATTAAATAGCTCACTGTAATGGATAGTGAGCTATTCAAAATAAATTGCCCAAATTATTCAAATTTGTAGACTATTTAAATGAAATTATTCAAAGTGAATTTTCTACATTAAAAATGTTGCAGATTGTTTATGGATGTTTGTCTGTTTTGATTAGCACTGTTGATGGTTTGTATTTTGTTGTGTTTAATTGTACTTTGTTTAATGCACTTTTGTTTTGTTTGTATGTACCTCACGGGCTGCCGTAGCTAATGAGGGCAGGCCCTACAAAAGCTAGCAGAATCATTGTAATGAATGACTTGAACTGTCAAGATGCATTTGGCATAACAACACTTAGTATTCCCCAGTGAAAGAAGCGAGGTACGTTTTATTTTGTTGTTTGTATTGTAAATTTCTGTTTTCTATTCTAATATTTGTATATGTTTTTAGTTTTCAGGGTGACTGAGGTGACTGAAATAACTGAGGGTGTGGTGACTGTGATGATCCACATCAAAGAAAAATAAACAAAACCTTGAAATCACTCGTTGAGACTGCGCAAATTAATTCAAGTGCTGGGGAACTGGTACCTCAGTCAATGCACCAAATTTGAATGATGAAGGTTTTTATTTTTTATAAAACAAATATGTTAATGTAATGTTGAAAAAGTACAACAGACTTTGATCAATAGCTGAAAAAACAATAATGTTTTCAGTCTTGATTCTAAAGAACCAAATGTTTGTGCACCTCTCAAGCTTCTGTGGAATTTGTTCTGGAATACATAGAAAATAATTTTGCCACAACTTTGTTCTGCTCCTATGCGTAAGCTGGTTTCTAAAGACCTGTGGAATCTGAATGCTTTGTATTTGACAAGTATAACTCAGAGATCTGTTCTTTACAGCATTATGACTAAATCAAAAAACATCTTACACTGCAGCTGTATAAAGCAATAAAAGTTTGCGATAGAGATGAAAATGAATGCTGTTCTAGTTAATATGAGTCTCTGTTTTAAGGTGTAGCCTAGAAAAAGATGTTTCTGGTAACTGTGTGATAGGTCTTTGTGTTTTTTTAGGTCAACGGTTTTCAGTTTGTAAATCTCTGATGGATTTTTCTTCTTAATCACATTTAGCATGTTTAATAATACACACTGATCCCAATCAAGATTTTAAGTACTTTGAATGTTGTTAAGGGTTCTTTTATGCCCTACTGGATGAGTCCGTGTATATTTTAGAGTAACATTAGTACAGATACTTTTGGGAAGGTTTGCCACTGTTCTGAGTCTTCTTCTTAGTTGGTTTTCCAGAGTCCCATTCAGACTCTTATGTCAGTGTCAGCTGTTCCTGAATTTGTTCCTGAAATGTCCCTGGATTTCTTTAGATTAGGTTATGATGTGTTGGTTTATGTTTTCCTGTACTTGTCAATAGGCAAATTTCATCTGATGTGTATGCAACAAGTGATACTGATTCCTAAAAATACGTGCTCAATCATAGGTAATTAATAATTTAAACAGGAAGTAATAACTTTTCAAAGATTGATTTGGATAACTTTCATCTGCTTCTATATCTACTCTCATTAAATAAAAAATATTTTTTCTCAGATTCTTACTGACTGATTTCAACCAACTACACTGATGCTCGCCTCTTTCAGAGATCTGAATCAGAGTCTGGAATGTGTGGATTGCAGGAGGCTTCTCCTTACCTCGGTGACTTTTTTGCATACTTTTGTTATGTCATTTTTAGATGATGCCTAAAAGAAGAACACAAATTTATCTATTTATACAATTTTGTGCTGAATTACATTTAGAGACAAAGAAAAGGTTAAATAAAGTCAACAGAAAAACACATCATATGATGAGAAACGTTTTCAGTTTCTTATCAGGATCTGACCTGTTTGCATTCTCTACGACACTCTCCTGCGATGGCCAGCTCACAACAACCAAGCCCAACCCAACCATCAGACTTCTTGGAAACACCTGGAAGCAAATCAATCAGCACTGCATTAACCAACTCTGCAAAATTCTTCAACAAAGACTGAAGCTATTTATCAATAAGAGTCATTAATAAGCTTTGCATCTGTTCTGCTTTTTGCTTTTTAAATGTAAGTCAAAGTATCAAAGAGATGTTTGTGAGAGCTATGGTGGAGATGTGAGAGATGTCATTAAGTGAAGCTGGCACATTGAGGAGTCTGAACAGAAACTGCTGCTCATCTGCAGTGTAAGAGAATCGATCATATCTCAGAATGAGGAAAGCTTTTGCACATTCCTGAAACCGCCTGGAGGCCAAGTGTTCCACAGGTACAGAAGGAAAGAATAAAGGCTTTCCAATCTGGAAGCCATTAGGACTCTGGATGATTTTTTCCCTGATGTGTGGGCAGCAAAATTCAGACTTTTGATGTCTCGTCTGTTTTTTTGCTCAGCGGTTCCTGGGTCTGGCTACAGCCCCACCAGCTACCATTCAGTGTAATGCAAGCAGACTGAGGTTACCTACATGTAATGATTCATAAAGTCAAAGCTTTACAGATTGTAAATAAGTATTTAATCAAAACAAACATGGTTGGAATGGTAATTGCAACGTTCAAATGATATTTGAACAAAGAGCAGAATACATCAGGTTAGTGTTTTATCACTAACCTGGATGGATGTGATAAAGCATCTTTATCCATCCATCCATTCATTCTTTATCCAACATGCTCATCCTTGTGGGGTCAGTGAGGTTTGCTGGTTCTCGGCTTTGATGAAGCTGTATTAATCAGGGAATCTATTTAGCACACTGCTTATGTCACACTTCCATGTCTTGGCTGATGAGGGAAACCTGATCCTGTTGATTCTATCACAGGTTTTTTGGTTGTCCTGGTGATACCTTGCTGGTTGGATGTGATTTAAACAATCTTAATGGAAGGTGCTCTGTCACACCCAGCTTCACATAAAACAGGTTACAGAATGCAAAAAAAAAATAACAAAAAAAAAAAAAAAAAACATTTCACACAACGCATAATCAGTCCCTACTGACTTCTCCAGTAAAATTCCTGATGGATTCTATGGTTTGAGTTTCCTGAGTCTTCAGAAAGAGCAGATCACTGAGTGCAAGCTTCCAGGGAGGAGATGAGTGACGCCTTCAGCAGTTACATGTAGACTGGGGTTAGCATAACATAGAAGCTATATCACCTTATCAAAGCCAATAAGAAACAGATTCTAGTACTTTTAAAACACATTGTGTAGACTATCAGCTCTGTGAGCCGTGCAGAGTCTGTGTGCATTCTATAGTAATGTACGGATTTCCGACATCTCAATTTCAGTCAAGGTGTTGACAGATGAGGGCGTAAGCTTTTCAAATCTTTTCAGCTTTGAAAAACAAATAGGTGGTACATAAGGCTAATAAAACAGACTGGTGATGAAAACAGCAAACCTAACAGATTTTGCATGTCTGTCCAATACCTGACTGCAGTGTGAGCTGGAGGTGCTGGATGATCTGAAACATCCTGGCTCAGAGGTGTCTTGTTGTGTTTAGTAAGTGTGGCAGACAGAAGCCAGCTCTAGATTTTCTTTCTCCATGAACTGTCTGATCACAGGACACCGGACATTGTGGTCAGTGAGGTAAAACCCAGTTACAATGCATTCTAGTCTGTAGATGTCTGTTACAGGTACTGACTTCTCCAGACCTTTTACATGTGCTGAGGACAAACCTGCTATTTCTGAAAATCACACGGCATCAATGGATCTACTAACTCTGGGATTTGATGGCAATCCCAGCTGAGATGTTTGGTAGGACTCTGGTTGTGCTCTACCAGGCCAGCAGATGGACAGGAGAACTGGACAGAACCAGAGAATGGGTAATTTCTTTGTCTGCATGTGTCCTCGATTCACCCAATAACTCTTTAGACAGTGCTGGGAGACCCAGCACACATTCTGACATTGGATGTTTTGAGGTGCCAACTTGGAGGTTTGACTACCTGTGTCTGTATGCTTCAGGAACCACCTCATTTTTAGGTCTGTTTTAACTTATTTATAATTTTCATGTATTCTCTTAATAAACAGCCATTTGGGACATAATGCTTTATAAAATATGTCAATAACAATCTAACACAATTATAATCCATCTCTTTGTTGTTCCTGTCAGTGTCTGTCAGTAGTCTTGCCTTACCTGGGAGTGTAGAGTTGATGCACATCCAGAGCTCATTCTGTAAAAACAAAGTGAATGTTAGCTTTTCTTTCTAATTGCTCTTG
>NW_015118287.1:8495-9132 GCF_001443285.1 Poecilia latipinna | reverse complement strand
AGCATTGTTAATGTTTTTGTTTATGACATCTGCAAAGAAAGCCTCCCTTGCATGTTTTAGTGTTGTGTGATAGTTACGTAGTCTTTCTTTGTAGATGTCACAATAAACGTGCAGTTGAGCTTTACTCCATTTCCGTTCGGCCCTACGGCAGAGTTGTCTTACAGACTGAACTGTGCATTTCTCCATGGAGATTTCTTCCTACCAGTCACAACCTTCACTTTCATGGGGGCAATGTAATCAACCATATCTGAAAGTTTGCACTGAAAATCATCTACCAACTTATCTACGTCATTAAGGACGAGGAAGAAGAGTAGATTTGATTAAATGTTTCTGCTGTGTTTTCTGTGAAAGTACGTTTTGTGTTAGTAGCTTTTTGTCCAAGTGGGTTAACGGATAAAGAACTGTCAAAGATAACAGCAAAGTGATCTGATAGGGCGACATCAGTTACAGAAACATTGGAAATATTCACACCCTTACTGATAACCAAGTCCAGTGTGTGTCTATGAGTGTGTGTTGCTTGTTTGACATGTTGTGTTAAACCAAAACTCTCTAATATATTACAGAGCTTTTTTGCCCCTAAGCCTTGGGGGTTGTCAACATGAATGTTGAAATCACCGACAATTATTAAACAATCATA
>NW_015118287.1:0-2342 GCF_001443285.1 Poecilia latipinna | reverse complement strand
TTCTCACTTAAAAAATTATACGTAGGAGGCGCTGATTCAATTAGTACGATTGCTTCATTATTGTCATTCAGCCATGTTTCTGTCAGAAATAAAACATCAATATTATGCTCGGTGATGAAATCATTAATTAATAGAGTTTTAGCACAGAGAGATCTGGTGTTTAAAAGAGCCAGTTTAAGTGACTTGGGGGCTGAAAGTTCTTCAGTCTAAGGTTCCTTTAGGGAAGGGATCAGTCTGAGGTTTGAATTAAGACCGCTGCTTTTTGTATTTCTGTTTTTTATAACTTTTCTTGTAGTGATCCGGACAGGTAATGTCCTGTTTTGAGGTGCCGGGGGGCCAGACACATTCTGGAGGAAGACGGGTGTGAAGACAATATCTGGACCCCGACCTCAGACCTTAGAAATACAGAGAGCTGGATCCTCAGGGAGGTCAGAGGCAGGTGGCTTAGATGAAGTGAGGTCTGCTATGTTAGAGCAACGGAGAGACGTGCCGAGGCGAACCTGTTGATCCATACTGTACTGCTGGGAGGAGGAGGAGTCTGTCCGCCTTCCTCTCTGACCCGGATCCTCCACCAGCATCTTCAGGTGGCTTAAGTGCAGCCCAGCTCTCTTTAGTGATTGACTTCCTGGGAAACTCTGATCTTGTGAGTGAGTGTAGGAGCAGAGAGGGAGGGAGTAGGGGAACCAGTCATTCTGTCCCCAGCACTTTGTTTTGGGACACTTTGCTTCTGATAAGCGGAGGGTTCCATCCTAGTCAGACATCCTTGAGCCTGTTCTTCTGAAGCGATGGTCACATTGTTGTTCTTGTTGATAAAATGAAAAATGTTTGCAGTGAGCAGCCTTATCCCATGTTTGTTAAGATTGCGTCCTCCTCTTCCAAAGAGGTGAAAGCGCTGCCAGTAGATCCAGAGGTTATCAATGAAGGTCACTGATCTGGCAGAGCAGGTTTTAATCAGCCATTTGTTTATCATGTCCAGCCTGGAATGTTTTTCGTCTCCCCATTGAGGCGATGGAATTGGACTGCTGAGAAATAACTTTGTTTTTAATTTTCCCATAGTGTCCAGAAGAATATTAAAGTCCTTTTTCAGAATCTCCGATTTTTGCTTTGCCAGATCGTTGGCTCCAACATGCACAACTAAAGTCTCCATGTTTGGCTGATCAGTGGTTAGAGAGAGCACTTTGCGAGTCAAATCAGATACAGTGTCACCAAGAAAAGAAACCACTCTCGTTTTCTTGGGATTGCAAACATGACTGATTCCATTTACTGTCTCATCTCCAACAATAAGCACTCTTGGCATACCTTTTGTTTTCCTGGTGGTCACTTTGTCCTTCGGAGCTTTGTGGGGTGGATGTGTTGGTTTAGCCTCATTGCTGATGTTTGAAGGTGGGTTTTCACTCAGAGGCTCAGGCTGGAGTGCAGAAAATCTGTTTTTCAGTGGGATTCCCACGGAGTCGGAATGTTTTGAGGCTTGGGCTGGTCGCTTTGTCCTTGGGAGCGGGGTCGGTGGAGCCGTTTTGGTTCCAGCTGCTTGTTTGCTGTTCTTTGGCGGAGCAGGTGTTGAAGTTGAAGGTGGGTTTCGGCTCAGAGCCGGCCACGCTGTTTCGTCCAGGTGAGGGGTTCTCCCCGTTAGTCGTCTCATGGGATCTGCAGTGTGAGACTTTTGTTTCGGCTTGGCGCCCTGAGCGATCCAGGGTGAGCTGCTTGGTGCGGGGTGTACGACCTCTCCGCTGATTTGAGGAAGAGTTGTTTCATTTCCACAGGTAGCGTTGATCTCAAAGTTCACCTCCAGCCGTTGAATCTTCGTTTCTAAAAACTGAAGTCGTTGTAGAATACTGCTAATGTCCTTGGGGTCGGACGGGGGCATTTTGCCCTAGTTCAACTTGGAGGTGAAGAAAAGTAAGGTAAAAATAAAAGTGAGAAAATCTCCCGGTCCTTAGGTTTGAAGTAATCCAGTTATGATGTCGATAATGTAAAATAACTATAAAAATTGTGACTTTAAAAATAATTCACAGGCAAAGTTATCAGTAAGGACGGGAGAGAGCAGGATAAGCTGTTCCTCCTTCAGCTGCAAGAACACATCATGTCAAGTTGTCATAACAAAGACATTTTGAATAATGTCAACTTTGTATTAAAAGTGTCATAATTTACCGAATTACGTTTTATGACAACAGTCATAAATATTCATGAAGGCTTATTCATGTTCATGACAGGTGTTATGTCATGTTTATGACAGTGTTATGACAGTCTTATTCAACCCCCTTCAAATAAAGTGTCACCAATTTTTTTACCAAAGTTGAGAGCGAGGCCTGTTATAAAGATATACAATACATGTAGATGAAGTC
>NW_015118286.1:6687-9142 GCF_001443285.1 Poecilia latipinna | reverse complement strand
CTTACCTTACCTTACCTTACCTTCAGAAGGTTTGGGGAAAAACTTTGAAAGTTTTTTTCTCTAACTTTTGGAACCAGACTTCCAACATTCAAATGGCCATATCTTCTTTTTTCTTTCTTTTTATTTCCATGTCATTGGAAATCTTAGAATCTGCACTTTTAGAATCTGTAAATAACTCAAAACACCACTGAGTAGACTTGTTCCTACTTTTGCTGTGGGCAGTCATGAATATCACCACACACAAAAGTAACTCACCAGAGCATTTAAACTTAAAGCCTGATCCATGCCAAGTTGGCGTGTCAGCGGTTGACCCGTAGTTGGTTTGCTCATCAGTCACTGCCCATGATCCTTCACTGCAGGAGAGCGAGAAGCAATTTATCAACAAAGATGGTTGGATGGAAAGTGATTTTACAACCCAGAATCAGCCATGTCATCAAACATCCGAGTAAAGCTAGCCCTTCAGCATTTTTCAAATCTGACAATAAGTCAGCGTGTTATTTTTCAGCAAACATTTAAAAATAAATGTATAATTTTATGTGTAAGGTGTTCAAAGGTAAACCTGGACAATGCCAGCCACCCTCTGTACACTGTCATCAGTAGACAGGAAATCAGATTCAGTGGAAGACTGCTTCTTCCAACGTGCAGGACCAACAGTCTGAGGAACTCCTTTGTCCCTCATGCAATTATCCTATTTAAATCCTCACTGGGGTGGGGAGGAGGGTTAACAGGAGTGCAACAGAAACAGATGGACTATAGGATTGGGCTGTTAATGTAAACGTAAGTATTTAATGTATATCATTAACATTACCTCATGCAGCTGTCCGCGGTGATTACCCCGTCCCTTCAGGAATTCTCTGTTTTGTTTTTAGCAATCATTTTCAGAGCACTTCGAACCCTAAACTTAATCCTATGTTGGGCCCTTTAAAACACTGACACATAGTCAGAACACCGGCCCAGTCTCCATGGGGGCACTAAACAGAATTTGGTTTTGGGGCCCTGTTGTTCTGCTATTAGTGTGTATTGCTGCAATCAACAGTCAGATGATTAGATCATTCACACACTTGCTAAAATTATTTAATCTCTGACAGTGATGTTTACATATTCTATATGCACGTATAATATAGGAGACATTTATTATCTGATATATCAGCACTGATTTCCTTAACTTTCTGGGATTGATGATTGGCCGATACTTACATGTGAAGCCAGTCTTACCCATCGATCTCATCTACCTCAGCAAAGGTTTAAAAATTAGGCACTGTCCTCTTCTGCTCTCCAGTGAGAGGTTTGACTGATAGAAAAGACCACCAGGTCAGGTCTGCATGTTTGCAGTTAACAATAGTGGCCCCACTGTTGCAAACTCAGCAACTGTTTTGCTATATTTAGCAACATTTCAGACAAAAAAAATTGGTACTGGCTAAAATCAAAATCAGCAGGTAAGACTTTTTAAAGATCGGCAATTGGCAATCAACCAGAAAACTACAACCGGTGCAGCCCAACTTAAAGACTAAAGACTTGGGTTTAGTGCCCTTGTAGTGGCACAGACCTATATTTATTTTAAAAACACTAGGCAGGACACATTTTGGCATCTAAAGATGGCTCATGTAGTCTCAGGAAAAAGAAAACATCAATTCAATCTATGACATAGAAGCTGGACTGTTAGAAACCTTCTTCAAGGAGGAAACTGTTACCTGGGCTTTTCGATAGGCTTATTGTATTGTTCTATTGTTAATGAATACATACACACATATTCATGACATTCTTTGACTAATTACAATAGCTAAAAATTAAATTTATACTAGGAGTCTTTCTCACCAGAGAATGTGGACCCGTACTGAACTGATTCTATGCCTTCAATTAATTTCAATTGGACAAGTTTTACATAACTTAGAAGTTAGTATAAAAATGTTTATTTTAGATACATAAATGATTATGCTCAGCAGCAAACAACATATCTCCAACTACAGCTTAGAGTAGCTCATTGATGTATTAATGCAGGGGCCATGTAGCCTGATGTAAAAACATTTTGCTAGCCAATGTCAAACATTGAGAAGTTTTAATTATTATTATCAAATGTTATCAAAGACGCTATTTTGAAGTTTCTATTAGTAGCTCCATCAATTTTTCTGATAAATATTACACTACCAACGCACATTAAAACATACCTTTGCCTTGGCTTTTTTTCTATTCCTCCTCTTTTTTTTCTTTCTCCCTGAAGGATTCAGTCATTTTTGCGACATTGTTTTGATAACATATCTTCCACAAGCACTTTGGAGGTTTGGATGCGCTCTGCAGGGCAGCTCATATTACCATGCAGTGCTGTACCTACCGTGGCCACCAGGGGCCCCCAATGTATAAGAAAGATTTCTACATACATTATCAAATCAGTGATTCTTGAGAATAGGGACAAAACAGGTCCTATGGATAAAGCATGAAATTTGAATAAAATATACAC
>NW_015118286.1:0-1113 GCF_001443285.1 Poecilia latipinna | reverse complement strand
ACTTTTTGGAAGGCAAAATGAATGTAGGTAGCTGAACAAGAGGTCTTGTGAGAAATTCTGTTCAGCTGTGTGAAGCTGACACCCCACCCACGTCAAAAAATTCAGCAAATAGTCTGAATGGTTAGTGCTCCGTTTGTGCAGGTTTGTGCCGTTAAAATTTTCGTTTGTGCAGTTTTGGTTTCTGAGATATTAAAAATTATTTTTTAGGTCATCTAGAGTTCACCGTCACCCCATCTTGCGCCAAAACAAACCAAAGTGGGCTAGTTCGTTAGTGCTTCGTTTGTGCAGGTTTGTGCAGTTAAAACTGTCGTTTGTGCAGCTTTTGTTTTCAAGATATTAAAAGTTATAATTTTGGCCGATGACGTCACCGTCACCCCATCATGTTCCAAAACAAACCAAAGTGGGCTAGTTCGTTAGTGCTCCGTTTGTGCAGGTTTGTGCCGTTAAAATTTTCGTTTGTGCAGTTTTGGTTTCTGAGATATTAAAATTTATTTTTTAAGGTCATCCAGAGTTCACCATCCCCCCATATTGCTCCAAAACAAACCAAAGTGGGGTACTTCGTTAGTGCTCCGTTTGTGCCGTTAAAACTGTCGTTTGTGCAGCTTTTGTTTTCGAGATATTAAAAGTTATAATTTTGGCCGATGACGTCACCGTCACCCCATCTTGAGCCAAAACAAACCAAAGTGGGCTACTTCTTTTAATTCTTCAGATTTTCAGCTGTTGTACAATGTGTACCTTTTGTTTTGAACTTCAATAAAGACTTAGAACAAGAAAAAATGTGTCTCAATAGCAATGTTTTCTCACGAACGTAGCGTTCTCTCCACAATAATTGAATCCTGCTAATAAAGGACATGCAGCCCTGACCCTAACGTAATGTGTATAACCCGTTCAACTGTGCTTTGATTTCGGAGGTGGTCTGAACAATTATATTCACATTGCTGACGTACTGTCTGCTGATTATGCAGCAAACGTGTAAAAAATATACATTAGCCTATAGCGGTTCAAAAAATAGAAGTAAAAAAAAAATCAAACAAACAAACGGAGCACTAACGAACTAGCCCACTTTGGTTTGTTTTGGAACATGATGGGGTGACGGTGACGTCATCGGCCAAA
>NW_015118285.1:7097-9142 GCF_001443285.1 Poecilia latipinna | reverse complement strand
TGCCAAACTGTGTTTATAAGAAAGTGACTGTCAAAAGCATTTAACAAATCAATTCATCTTTTACAGTACAGCATCACCTATGGAGCAGCCTCAAACGAAAGGTTTCCACAGTGTGGGACCATTTGGATCTTATCAGAAAATACATTTGTTTCAATTTTTGATGTCAGTTTCTACTTGATCTATCTGAATCCAAATTCAGCTGAAATTTACTGTTTACTTTCATATTATGTTCTGCAGGTTAAGTGTCGTATGACTAAACTGTCTTATTTAAATAAATCCACCTTTTCAATATTGAGGCATTGTGAGGCCAGGCATGAGAATTAAGTCCCAGATACACTTAGATAAACTCAGGTATAAAGCCATTCTACAAATTACTCAGTTGCTTTTTATAAATTATTTCATATACAGTGAACCCTCGCTATAACCTTTCACGGCATCGCTGCTTCAGATTTTTTTGTGCAGTTGTTTTTCCCACAGTGTTATGTGTCCTGATTGAAAAACTGAAAACAGTCTCCACGTGTCTTTTCTACCCGAGTCCCAATAAAGTTACAGGCAGATTGCAATTGTCACAAAGCTGTTTACAGATTACTGTAAGCATGATCCCATAAGGGGAAAAATAGTTTAAAGTACATTAAGACTGAACTAAATGTTTCAAGTATAACATTCAAAAATTTACATCAACTGTTTAGAACAGCAGCAATGCAATTTACTTTGAGGGATTTTACTTTTTAGGGACCCATGTCTTGCAATACCTGTTAGTAGTACTTTGAATGGGCCACATTGCTGAAACACTGACAACTACTTTGTATCATTTTGTTTCTGAACTAAGAAATTATACTAATGTGAACAGAAACTAAAGAAACCTTTTGGATTTCATTAATCAATTGTGAGAATGTTGTCTGAAATTTAAATTGAGTGTCCTCATATGTGGACATCATTTTTCTCAACTACATCATGTAAAACAAATTTTATATTTGGGCTGATTGGGACCTAATGATTGAAAAAAATCAAAAGATTTAATAATATAACTCAGGCATTAGGAGGTTAAGGCTCTTAAGCAGACCTTTAAGCTGAAGATTTCCTGAAATTAACATTCATTCCTTTTCCAGTTAAGAGTGGAACTGTAAGATTGAAGACAGAATACCAGTTGGTGTGGCATGTTGTGTGTGAGGCTATTCCTCATAGAAGACTGGACTGCATTTAAGACTCCCGAGTCCTAGAGTCACCTTTCCCACGTGCTGTTCCTATAGGCGGAACCTGGGAAGGCTGATACGTACCGCGCCCCTGGTTTCAAAAACACGCTATCCGTTAACACCGCAAGGGGGAACTAGCATGCCCAGGAAGCAGAAGCGTTCTCCGTTGATTCTCTGCTGGTCTGCGTTGAGTACTGGGAATCTGCTTGGTGGGGACTGACTCACCTTTGCTAAAGTGAACTGCACACCAACAGATCTCCACCAGATTGGTATTTGCTATGGCTCCCCATGACGGAGCCCCCTGGAGAAGGAGCAAAAGCAGCAATAGCAGCAATAGCAAGAAATCACCACCCATAAATTCTACCAAGGAAGGAGAACCTGGACCAGCAACAGCAAGCTGCTACCTTCCAGGTGTCGAGGCACTTGTTGGAATTCAAATGATTATCCCTGAAATGAGAGGAAAGAGCCATTCTAGTGCCATCATACACCGCAAGACCTCTAGAATGCTCAGTATTAAATGTCCCAAGAAGGGTGCATAACCACATTAACAAGGTGAGGAGACTTACCAAAAGCAGGGGAGACTTCTGTGATCAAGCTTGCAGCAGGGTAGCAGTTCAACAATGCACACCCCATTCTGACTCTTGGTGCAAATTTTCTACATGTTTCCAAGCTCATTCTAAGCCAAATAGTTTGACAGAGGAGCTCATTCTGATTACAGCAGTGTGTAGTTTGTTAGGGATTGCAGCAAAAATAGTGGAACTAGAAGCTAAAATATGAAGCCCCATAACGCAATGCATTCTGGGTAATGCTGAAGGACATTTTAAAGTCCATTTCAGACGGACTTTAAAATGT
>NW_015118285.1:0-4401 GCF_001443285.1 Poecilia latipinna | reverse complement strand
GTTCTCCGTTGATTCTCTGCTGGTCTGCGTTGAGTACTGGGAATCTGCTTGGTGGGGACTGACTCACCTTTGCTAAAGTGAACTGCACACCAACAGATCTCCACCAGATTGGTATTTGCTATGGCTCCCCATGACGGAGCCCCCTGGAGAAGGAGCAAAAGCAGCAATAGCAGCAATAGCAAGAAATCACCACCCATAAATTCTACCAAGGAAGGAGAACCTGGACCAGCAACAGCAAGCTGCTACCTTCCAGGTGTCGAGGCACTTGTTGGAATTCAAATGATTATCCCTGAAATGAGAGGAAAGAGCCATTCTAGTGCCATCATACACCGCAAGACCTCTAGAATGCTCAGTATTAAATGTCCCAAGAAGGGTGCATAACCACATTAACAAGGTGAGGAGACTTACCAAAAGCAGGGGAGACTTCTGTGATCAAGCTTGCAGCAGGGTAGCAGTTCAACAATGCACACCCCATTCTGACTCTTGGTGCAAATTTTCTACATGTTTCCAAGCTCATTCTAAGCCAAATAGTTTGACAGAGGAGCTCATTCTGATTACAGCAGTGTGTAGTTTGTTAGGGATTGCAGCAAAAATAGTGGAACTAGAAGCTAAAATATGAAGCCCCATAACGCAATGCATTCTGGGTAATGCTGAAGGACATTTTAAAGTCCATTTCAGACGGACTTTAAAATGTAAATTTTAAACGTTAGAGTGTTGTTAAACATTTCTGGCTCCTAGCAAAAGCTTAGCCATGACATTAGAAGCTGAGCTATGATTTTTGTCTTAAAAACAAAGGGTTTGAAAAAAAATAAAATGAAGGAAAAAAAGGTTAAAATATCAGAGATTCAAAACCAAATTCCAGCCTTCAGAGCAGCACTAACATAAAATTCTTCAATCCAACAGAGGCTCAGAGATGAGATTTTAAAGCTGATCTGAGTTCATTCCAAAAAACTGAATTTAAAAAGTAAAAGGAAAGAAAATCAGTTTAAAAACTGACTTTTAAAGCAAATTCATAGCGAGCAGAGCAGCATCAAGGTAAAACTCCTTCATCCAAAAGAGGCTCAGAGATAAAATTTTAATGCTGAGCTGTGCTTTATTTAGAAAACAGAGCTCAAAAACAATTAAAAATGAAATAAAATCTGGTTACGGTAAGAGGGCACTGAGATTACATTTAAGTCCCAGCTCGATAGGATATTCCTAGCCAAACTTTGACTTGGCTGAAAAATGTATGGGAGCCTAGCAGCTATATGAAGGGAGTGGGCTACGAGCATTAAACATGGTGGGCACGTGCAGAGGGTTGGAGGGAGTATGCGCTCCAAGTTTAATCAAATGAGCACTTATACTTTTTGAGTTATTTTGAGTGAGCAATTTTTCAAATGAATTTTTGTCAATGGTAGCTATGTAAAGCAGGGGTGTCCAAACTATGGCCCATGGGCTATCTGTGGCCCACAGTCCAGTTTTTATTGGCCCGCAGCAAATTCTGAAAATATAATTGAAAATGGCCCGCACAAGAAGCTTGAGCTGAACTCTGTTGCACTTTTCAGTTTCAACACTAGATGGAGCCAGCCACAGAAAAAAATTGAGAGAAGAAAAACCTTTACTGTAATTCAGCAGAAATGGAGGCACCAAAGAAATGCAAAATAGCAAATGAGTGTAGGACATTTTAAAAATGGTGGTAAAATTAGTATTTTCTCAAAGAAATGAATAGAAAGGGTGTCTGTTTGATTTGCAATTAAGATGTTGCTGTGATGAAACCAAACATCAGAGCTTGGTTCTGATGTTTGTGCTGAACGAACACAGTGTGCTGTGTCCGTTCAGCACACTGGTGCAGAACGAACACAGAAAGTCAAGCAAATGGCAGCTAGCTTGCAAGCTCAACAGCAGTTTTTTTCCGTGCTAAAAAAATACAGAAAAACACAACAGCAAGTTATGAAGTCGCTAAATGTATTGCCCAGCATGACAAACCATTTTCAGACGGTGATTTCATAAAGCAGTGCCTCATCAAAGTCACAGAAATACTGTGCCCAGAAAAAGTTTCTGATTTCAAGAATGTGAGCTTATCCAGAAATACAGTGGTGCAGAGAATTGAGGACTTGTCAGCTAACTTGAAACTTCAGCTGAGACAAAGCTTGTGCTTTTCATTTTTACTCAATAGGGTGATGAGAGCATAGATGCCACAGACCCGCGCAACTGTTAATTTTTTGCGGGGAGTAGATGATAATTTTTGGTGTATGGAAGAGCTGCTTGATATGATGAGCTTAAAAGGCACAACGATGGGACAAGATATTTTTTAAGCTGTGTCACAGGCAGTTGAAAAGATGGGGGTTAAATGGGAGAAGCTCTGTGGAGTAACAACGGATGGAGCTCCGGCCATGACGGGCGAGCGCAAAGGAATGGCATCGTTGGTATGCGCCAAGGTAAAAGAGGATAAACTGTATAATTCACCAAGAAGAACTGTGTGCCAAGACTGTCCAGTTAGGCAATGTGAAACTGTTATAAAAACTGTCAACATATAGACCAATAAGTCTGTTGTGTAACGATGTTAAGATTTTAAGTGCCATCTTGGCCAAAAGACTACAAAAGATTATTAATAAACTTATAAATCCCGATCAGACGGGCTTTAATACCCAATAGACTCGGATTAAACAATATCAGCGTACCCTAAATATAATTTCAATTGGCCAACAAAACCCTCACCCATCAATGCTTTCTCGGCCTGGACGCCGAGAAAGCATTTGATCGTGTGGATTGGATGTTCCTGAAGCAGGTCTTATTGAAGATGGGTTTTAATGAAAGTTTTATTAGCTGGTTTGAAGTACTGTATTCCAGTCCAACTTCTAGAGTACGAGTTAATGGTTATATCTCAGAAAGTTTCCCCTTAAAAAGGGGAACTCGTCAGGGCTGCTGCCTTTCACCGATGTTGTTTGCTATCAGTATAGAACCTTTAGCAGAGCTAATCAGGACAGACTCACCAATTTTAGGTATACCAGATAAAATTAGGACTCAAACTGTCACTGTATGCTGATGATATCATACTGTATATTAGAGACCCAATAATTTCTATACCAAATATTTTAAAATGTTTGAAAGACTTCAGTGTAGTTTCAGGATACAAAGTAAATGAATCAAAATCAGAGGCCATGATGATAAGAGGGACCTGGCCCTCAGAATGATCCAAATTAGTGAATTTCAACTGGTCACCTAATGGGTTTCAATATTTGGGAATCAGTATTACTACGGATGTTTCCAAATTATACAAAGTAAATTATGGGAAGTTATTGGATCAAATTCAAAAGGACTTAGAAAGATGGGAAATTTTACAGCCTTCCTTTTTTGGAAGGATTTAAACAATCAAAATGAATATTCTCCCCAGATTGTTGTATTTATTTATGTCCCTTCCTATTTGGATTCCAACAACAAGATTTAAAAAAAAATACAAAAAATGATCTCTACCTTTATTTGGCAGAAAAGAAAGGCCAGAATAAAATTTACACAGCTGACCAGCGGTAAGCCTTATGGAGGTCTTAACGTACCAAATTTAAAATTATACTATTGGGCAGCACAATTATATGCAACTGTAGATTGGCTAATACAAAATAAAGAAACAACATGGCTGACACTGGAACAAAGTGCATGCCCTACATTTTCATTACAGGCCCTTGCATTTTGCTCAACTGAAATCTGGAACAGGTACAAAATTACAAATATATGGATGAAAAGCACACAAAAGACTTTAGGCATGATTAAAAAAATATGAAAGCTCCTCAATCTAATATCTAGGGCTTTAAAAATATTGGATATAATAGACTTTTTACCAGGGCAACAAGATTCAGAATTTCGAATCTGGCAAAAAAAAAATTAAATTTTTATTGATGACTTGTTTGAGGGAGATTCTGAAATCATTTAGTCAGATTAAGGAGAAGTATGGGTTGACTGCATCTGATTTTTAAAGATATTTGCAGTTGAGAAGTTACCTGGTGTCACATACTGAATGGTCTCTTCTTAAATCACGACCTACTGATTTAGAATTATTCTCCATTAAGATCACCAAAGAAAGAACATCAGATAAAACTGTCAAATTTATACAAATGTTTGCAGTCATGTCTGTCGGAGGGGCCTTCTGAGATAAAGGAAAGGTGGGAACTAGAAATGAATGTTGTGATTGAAGATGAAGAGTGGGAACAAGTGTGTGTAAACGGACATAAACTGACTAACAGCCCAACATGGAAAGAATTTTATTGGAAAATAATCGTCAGATATTTCAAAACACCTTGTATGATTTCAAAATTTGATGAGGCTAAATCAGATTTGTGCTGGAGACAGTGTGGACTAGTCGGAGATCACACTCATATCTTTTGGGATTGTCCAAAGATTAAAAAGTTCTGGGAGGGAATTAGAGAG
>NW_015118284.1:0-9143 GCF_001443285.1 Poecilia latipinna | reverse complement strand
ATGTCCTACTTAGAGGCCCTGAGATTCACAGTTAAACAGAGTTCACCTTTACCTCTGGAGGATGAGACAAGGTCTTCCTTGTACATGTTACGACCCCCTGTTCTGCGTGCGAATGTCTAGTTGTTGTATTGTTTAAAAAAAAAAAACGTCATTCTGTCAAATATTGCACAAACTGCTGTGCAGCATAATTCAGGAGGTGTGACGGAAAATCGTTGAGGAGAAAACACGATCTCTGTTTAGGATGGCCAATTAGTGATGATAAATGCCAAGCAGTAGAGGGCAAAATATGCAGAAAGACCGACCCCTTGTCACAGAAACCCAAGCGCTTTCTCCTGCTCTTTCTTCTCGACATCCGCGCGCATCCTCGCTCTTGACCTCTGCCTCCTTTTCTGACTGTATTGATCTGTTATGACTACGTTTGTTTGGCCGAACGGATGCTGAATTAAGAGGAGCTTGTGAATTCCGGCGATAAACAATCTTTGAAGTGGAGAAAAGCAGCCGGCAGCAGGCGGCTCTTTGGCTCCAAACGGAGCATGACGCAAGTCAACAACAACACCAGGCATTTAAATAAAGGCATCACAAGCATGCTCCAGCAGAACAAGAATGTCAGAGTTAATGAGAAGTCTGAATTTTGATGGAGCCAAAGCAACTATATCTGTCAGCACAAGTATTCATATGAAGCCAAATGATATCATCAATGTAGTTGAAATCTTCGGTAATTCTCATTTGAGAGAATCTTTCCTCAAAACAAACAATATCAGCATTTTCGCTGCACGTGGAGCCCATATTCAATCATGAAACTGGCCAACGACGCTGTCAAATAGTGCCGTCCAATGCAAACGGACATAAAAATAGACCCAGAAAAACCCCAAACGCCTGCTCTGCAGAAAAACTTCCAAGAACAGACGGTACAAATAAATATTGAGTTGAACATATTCTAAGAGTTTTTTTAAGGTTAAAACCACAAAATTCAATGTATCTTCTTAAGACTTTATGGGATATACCGACACAAATGGTTTTGAAATGGAAAACAAAGGATAAATATTTTACATTTTTCACAGAAAATCTAAAATAAAAAGCTTGTGGCAAACTGTAAAAAAAAAAGAAGGACTTTTTAGGCTTTCTTTCAACAATAAGTTACCTTCTGAAGCTAATTTCACTTGAGTTTCAATTAGCTGCTTCAGAGCATCAATAAATGCAAATCCACACACCGCTTTTCTAAATCAGTGTTTCAATTTCCATTTCTATATTTCACAGGCCGTGTCCAGGTCTATTTACACTTTCTGTTGCACGTTGAGCTTCTGGATTATCGGGCTCTGGTTGACGTGGATACAAGATATCAACAAGACAATATTTATGAAATTGTGCTCTAAACTGGAAGCTAGCCTGGAACTTGTGAGCAAGACCATGTGGACTTCCTGTCCACATATGGTTTAAGTCTTAATAGTCACCAAGTGTAGGAGTGAGGAAAGATACGGCCCACACTGTTTTCCCCAGTGGATTTTCACAGGATGAGTCGGAGAGTAGCTGCTTCTTTGCTAAGTCTGACAAGTGATAGTTATAAAGGACGCCTCATATTAACTGCTATCCTGAGTATTTATTGTGAGCAGATGTAATCATTTATCTTAAGTATTTCGATTTCATTCTGTCCTAACACAAGTAATTATAACTCCTTGTCTTTTTATATACTTATCAGTTTCCAGGAAGAATGAAAACACATTAGATAAACTACAGCTTAACTTGTAATTGTGCTTTAAAAAAAATCTAAATATTAGGCACACTCAAAAAGTTACACTAAATAGACCCAAAAGAGAAAACTGAAATGTTCAAGTGTCCTACAAATATTTCAATGCATTTTATTGGGATTTTATGGGATAGACCACAAAAAAAAAAAAAAAAATTGTGCAGGAAAATTGGTCAAACCATATTTGCTTTAGTCTTTAACTCTCCCACAGTCGTAAGAGATGGGGTCACACTGGTGGGGTCACACAGACCCCGCGCGCGTTCTTTACGAGTATTTTTATGTGTGGTTTCTGGGACCCCACGGCCTGACAGGAAATCCTCCACTCCCAAATGTGTTTCCACACAATGGGCTTTAACTACAAAGATTCCACACAAGCAGCGTTAAAGTGCATGAGCCAAAAAAAAAAAAAGTAAGTACACACAGTAAGTGGGCTACTGGTTGCCGTCATGGAGAGCCCGTACAAAAACAAGATAAAGAAGGTAAAGTAGAAAGTCCTTATGCCTGGGGTATAATAATAATAATCGTAATAATAGTAATAACAATATATTTCCTTTAACTAAGTATGCAACGTTGTACAACACAACTCTCTTTTGAAAGTAACTTCCTTCTGTGTCCATAGCGATCAGACTTGTTGAGTGGATGACAAATGTCAAGAGATTCTCACACCCGAGTTGTGTATCTTTCCAGCTCCTCTAGAGTTACTGTTGGCTTCTCAGCTACTTCACCGACTAATACTCTGTGTGCCTGTAAAGTCAGGTTATTTGGATAGCAATGGCTTGATTTCCATTTTCAGATTAATTGAGTGGTGCTCTGCAAGAAGTTATCACTGAGTGCAACTGGTTACACTAGATGTCATTTACAAGCATCCCACACACAACACAGTTTACTGTTTTTTCTTTTCTTTTTACAGATTTCCACGAATTTTGAAAACCATCAATCCTTTTTCTCCCACTTCACATTTAACCTTCCCAATGAGCTGCCCAAATTGGAACTGGACTAGAGAAATAAAGATCTCAGGAAATGTCTTCTCTAAAACTCTTCCCCAGAGGTAAATATAATCAGTTTTTCTGAGCTGCTCTGGATGAAAGGTGTTTATAAATTGGTAATAAGGACCTGAACCTCAGGGCTCCGAGTTCAACTTTTTTTTTTTCCTCCTCCTCCTCCTCCTCATCCTCTCAGTCAAAACGCTGCACTGAATATTGACTTTACTGTATGCACACCGCAGTCCAACGCGATTCCCAGAGGACGGAGAAGCCTCTAACCGAGCACAAGCTCCCCAACACTTTGAGGCTGGCCGTGGCAGCGGAGTGCTGTGCACAGGAGACTGCCAAGTTGTGCCAGAGACTCAGAGACAGCCAAAACTCACAGTAGCTCTCCCCCACTTACCAGAGCTGCTCACTCTTCTGCAGGTGTGGTCCCCTCATCATAAACACTTTAGTAATGTGCAGCATCGGGTTCCAGGAATAACCTCAAAAACCAATTGCGCATGAAATCAGAGGCTTTTTCAAGATTAATATATAATTACAGCTTCAGTGTTTTTCTTTCCTCGTTTCTCCAGGGAATGCAAATAATTTCTAACCAACAGTCAGAGGGAGTGATATTGTTTAACATGCTATTGGCGTGCAGAAATCCCAGCATCTGCTGCTCCTCCGTGTGTGTGCGTGCGTGCGTGTGTGTGCGCGTCTTCTCCGGTTACATACATGTTTCTCGCTCACGTGAAGCAAATAAGAAGGAGCTTTCTTGAGCATTCGGTTGAAACTAGATGTTTACATGCACTGCACAGAAAGATGCAGTGCTTTAAATATCACTGTATGTAATTAAATCGGGCTAAACACTTCCTGTTGTAGTTTAGTCAGGGCTACCACAAATATTTCTTCTTCATTTAATGATTTATTTATGTTTTTTCCTAATTGATGATGTCTTTCAGTATTCCATTTTCACACAAGGAAGGCTTATGTTTGATGTTTTGCCTTAAAATCTATCCACCGGCATGCTTCCATTGAATTACAATTTTGTGAATTAAGGTAACGAAGACATGAAAAGCCATGGAATGATCCAGGTTTTCCCAAATTGTTTCAAAGCATAGTAAAACAGAAAATGTTTACTTCAGTTTTATATCAAACAGTGAGAAGAAACAGTATATGTCTTTTAACCTTTTAATTATGTTTGGTATTTAAAATATTACCCTGTATCTGTAGTTGGTGCAACTCCAGGTAACCTCAATTTAGGAGAAGTTACACTATTCCCATTCAGAAAGTCATTTACTTTTGCTTTTATTTCCAGGATGCTGTTTCTTGAAGTAGTATTTTTTTAGGGACTCCTCAGTAAACTCACAAATAAATAGCCACAATAGCGTGACAGAAGCTTTCTGTTCATGAGACTCCGCATTAGACTTAATCTTCTCTTCTTCTCAGATAAGCAACAAATATTAAGGAAAATTCAAAAAGACGATCAATAAATAGATCAATGTGCAATGGCTCCATTAGTCTGCTTTCAAAATTGCTGTGTGGCCTGCCTGACATATATCACACCTTAAAACGTGAAGAGCTAAAGTCAGATTTAGTCTAATCTGATTAAGGTAAATAGCTTGTCCATTGACACCTGCTTTGACTGTTAGATTAAGAAAAGCCGGAGTGAATTACTAAGTGAGAGTGAGGCCAGGCGCCTCATGACTCCCCCTCCCCTTTTTGTTAGTCCAGCAATTACATCTCATTGCATCATACTATGAAAACTGTGGCTACCTAATTCAGTGAACATAGATTCACGGAAATCTATGTTTGAAATGTGAGCACTCTGAGGAGAGTGTTTGCTAAATTATGACTAAGTAAGCTATTTTAGACTCAAGTAAAAATCTAATGTGTCCCATTGTAGATTTGAACAATATGAAGAGACGCATAAATGGAATGGAAAGTACTGCCCCGCCACAAGCGCCATACAAGCACTTGTGATTAAATCTGTTTAGCAGACAAGTTGAATCTGCACCTAGTAAAACGTTTAGAAGAAACTCAAACATAGGTCTTATATGGCATGACTTCTTCCAACGAGCAGCACAAAATTAGCCGAGCAAAAACAGCCGGATAGTGCTCTGAAATATTCAACGTGTGAAAGCGTGTATTCATTTGCGGCCTCGCTGCAGGCAGGTCAAAGAGAAAACCTGCAGAACGAGTGCTGTTTGCCGTCAGCTTTGGCAGAGCTGGGAAGTGAAGGGCAGGGACTCCATCCCTGAAGCCCCCCGGTCAACCCCCCCCCCCCCACCCCCCTTGGTTTTACCGATTGACTGAGGGTGTGTTTGTTTTCAGCTAGTTGTGGGGACCAGAGGCTGACAGGATGCCAGAGGGACATTGTAAATATTTTGGATATGGGTCAGTTTGCCCCCTTTGCCAATTTGTACCCCAATTTCCTACCTTCATTTAGTCAGTTAAAACTATTGCAGTTTGGTACTTTCATGACTCGTGAGAAACAAATAGACATAAAAACGCTCAAGCGTCGCTTATAACGTAAATGTACATTGCTAGATTTCACTGAAAACCTAGCATGGCGAACCTTTTGCATTTATTCATATTTGATCCCTATTTGAGTCAGTTTGCTCTGGTAATAGATGAGAGATTAACACATCTGCTCATCCTAAAATAGCTGAACAAACTCCTGTTGACAGATACTGATTATCCAAGTCATGAAACCACATTTATTTAGATAGAATGATGTGCTGAATATAGTAAAATTACTTTAAATAAGCGGTTATCATAGTGAGTACAGATGTTTCAAATGAGTTTACAGAATGACTCCTTGTACTACATATCCAGTGTTGGACTACTCTGCATTTCATACTTACAAGTGGGCAAACCTTGAAGGGGACCAACTTCCAAAACAATTGCAGAATGATTGAAATTTTCCAAATCAAAGTTTAAGTTTGTTTTTATTTCTTCATAAATACGGCATTAGTTTGTGAAGCATTTTCATTCACCAAAACACATGAAAACATTTGTTTTCACCAAATGTATTTGGCACTGTAACGCTACCGAACCAAAGTATTAAAGTGGAGAGCACGCACGCTAAGGATGCACATTGGGCAATGACATCATTGCTAGGCCACAAGGTATGTATTATGTTTGTTTTTTTTTAAATAAAAAAAGTAATGTTCATTCGGGATGCACAAGCCAAATTAAAAGGCCCGTACCTGAATGTTTTGGTATAATTACGTGGTACCATAACGCAACCAGTTATTACATAACACCACTGCTCACTGGACACCTTAATTATAGGCTTAAGTATTAGGTAGTGTGTGTTAAAATGAGGTATGACTGTACTGACTAAAGGCCTTAGGAATTATATGAGTCAACAGTGTCTTAAAGTTGATATAAAAACAAAGATGCGTGTTTCGAGTTGAACTTAGCTTAAGGTTGGGGTGTGCTTTAATGCCATACGCCAACAGTTTCCTTTCAAATATTAACCTCTAAGTAAGTAATTAAGTAACCAGTGTTTACTTAATTTTTTGTCAAAATGAAAGACTCAGATCTGTCATGATTTTAATGCATTTTTGTTATTTTTTATTTTAAATTGGAGGGTATTGTTCTCTTCTTTTTTAGCTTTCTCTTTGCTTTACTGTATTTTTTTTTTTTTGCTAATGGTGTGAGTATTACTCAACTTTAAACACATCTTTGTAACTGGCTTTCATTTTGTTCTGCACAGCGACGTGACTGAAAGTGATCATGAATTAAGTCATTACTGCGTATCTGAAATAGCAGTCAAAAATGTTCGAATAGGCACAGTGTGTGTCAGTGTTTTAAGTCATCTCTGGTCAGCGGCCGAACCCGGATTTGATCCCTCCAGATTAATTATCAGATTTCACACGTCATCTGGGACTCACTGTTCAAGGCGAGCAAACGCTCTGAACACAGTGTGGGGAATTCTGAATTAGAGATTAAAATAAGCTAAAAAAGAGAAGAAAAAAAAACACATTTTAATAGCACAAACTTCTCCATTCTCTGTTGGCGATTGTTTTTAGGTGGGATTACATTACACTGAGCTCCTTGGAGAAGAAAATTGAAAACAATGGGGTAGCAAGCAAATAAAAGACTTTTGGAGTTCTAAATAAACAAACATTTTGTGAATACAATAAAGATTACACACACAAAAACACTTTGCCTAATTAGATTTAGTTTAAAATGTATTTACTGAAGTAAAAAACAAAATCCATGAACATGGCTTTTGATTGGAATAAAAAGTGTTTTTCATTTGACCAACTGGTCAATAGAGCCAAAATCCTCATTTTTCCAGTCAGCGAACACATTTTATCTCAGCATTACCAGGTAAAGAGCAACACTTTTTAGTGAGAACATTGTTAGTAAAAAAAAAAAAAAAAACAAAACACATCAAATTAGCTGTTTTTAAAACCAGCAACGTTTTTTAATAATGAAGCCATTATAAGCACAAATATACATATATTTTAAAGAGAAACTGTATTTTCTACAGCATACCGTTACATGTCATTCATGCTGGAAGACAGTGAGAGAGAGCAAGGCTTTGTTTTTTGTTTTTTTATATCTTCCATCTGTTACATACAAGCACATCTCAGCAAATTGGGATACGTGATCCGAAGAGCCCAATTTATCAAATCAAAAGTGCTTTTGAAAATAACTTTTTCACTAAGCATGCATTTCTCTATTAAAAAAAAAGTTTTTTTTATTGGTGTGATGTCATATTCTAATCTTAAATTATCTTAAATATAATATGCTAATATAATTAGCAGACATAAAAGTGTTATGACATCATTCTCTGTGCGATCGGTGTTTCATTCAGTGAAGTAAGTGGTGTGTGTACGTAGATACATAAATGCATGTGGTGTGTCTGTGTGTGCTCTTAAATCTTCTCCTATTATATTTTTACTTTATTTTTATTTTTTTGTCTAAAACAGAATACTCCAAAGATTGTCCTCCGCAGGACAAATGCTGCGTAAACCGTTATCTCAAATTGGCCACAAAATTCTGATTGGTTTATCTTTACGAGCCATGAAGGAGATGCTGTCTTAATTAGGGGGGCTTACAGTGATTCAGAATGCTGCATGTCAGAGCTGCTCAGAGTGTGGATGATACCAAAAGGTGACCTTTTTCTCCAAGGAGAGCAGTGAGTGTAGCAGTGAGGACACTGTGGTCCCTCTGGCCTCCCAGCACCCAGTGGCTCGCTGGGATGGGTGCTAGTGAGGGGAATGTCAGCCACTAAGTAAACCCGTGTTACTCGAAAACTGTTTTGCTATAACCATTGGCTAATAAATGCACTTCAAATGTTGATGAAACCCCCTGACTAATGATGAGGATCCGCCATCAGTCTCTTTACAATTGTTGCACGAAGAAGAAGAAGAAGAAGAAGAAGAAGAAGAAGAAGAAGAAAAGACTGTGCTGTCTCTCGGCTTCTGTGATCTGCACAGAAGCTGCTCAGCTGTTGTTTATTATGCAGGTGGAGGTTGACGTTTATACAGAGACTTTTCCTCATGGAATATTTTATAAGAGAACTGATTATGCTTATGTTCTCTTTTTTGCAGCAGCAGCAGCAGGTGGTAAATATTTGAACATGCAATGCCTTATTCGTTTATTTCTATATTGGTGTCCCTCATGTATTTCAGCTTGCTGCACAATTTATCTTATTTATGTTTAATGAATTTACTGTAATATCTGTTTAGGTTTTTAAAGGTTTGCCACTCTTGCCTGTTTGCACACATTTAGCTACGGTTTATTTAAAAAAAATAAAATAAAATAAATAAGTAACATCTGCTGTGGCTTTTGCAACGCTGCCTCAAGATTATCAGCGGTCACCATCTGGCCACCCCTTAGAAAAGTTTCTGGGGGCGCCCCTGGTTACAGGGGTAGCTTAGCACAATATGTTCCCGTGAATTTCGATCAATTCATTGCGTTAGTTTCCCCAGTAGTAGTGGCAGATCTGTACTCCTGTTGATGCTGGCATGTATTTGTGAGCAGTGTAAAGGAGAAGGTAATGTTGTACCCGCCCCCCTGTAGTAAACCCTCACACTTGAGGGAAAAACATACACATGATTTAATTGAGCTAAATTAAACGTGTGCGTGGTGGCAACGAAATAAAGCCCCTAACAAAGTTACAGCATACTCCCAGCCGAATTGGGGGGGGGAGTAAAGCAGGCAGGTTTTTGTGGGTAACCCAAACAATGGAGGATTTTTACGTCGATACTGTTTTGCTATTGCGGTCCAGAGATTCCTCTTTGCACGGAGGGCTACAGATCTGGATAGATTGTCGCCGCGCTAACAGCCGAATCCAGAAATAAATAACCAAACGCCATAAAAACAAACACACAAAAAAAAAAAAAAAAAAAAAAAAAAAAAAAAAAAAGCAAAAAGTGTAGTTAGCTAATTTTTCCACCGGGGGTTAATCT
>NW_015118283.1:0-9143 GCF_001443285.1 Poecilia latipinna | reverse complement strand
AGTGTAGAATAGCATGTAAAGTAGAAGAAAAACTAATAAATAAAACATGGTTTACATAGTTCTTTCAAATACACATCAGGCTACAATTTAATGGTTTACATAATGCCTTAGAATGGGTCAAAGTCTGTTATTAAGTCCAATTCAGAATCTGCTGCAAGACCTTTAAAGCCTACACTCTCAGACAGGCTCCATCCACTCAGACTAAGCTTGAGCTGTTTTGCAAAGATAAACGCACAATAATGCGTCTCTAGATGACACATACACCACATGTAGTGAAAAACACATGTCCTTTCCAGTCATGCTTCACAAATATGTGGCACTTCATGTTTCATATAAAAATAAAAAAAATCAATTTGTGGATGCCATGTGAAATGGTTTAACAGATATCAATACTTGCACAGTAAAATTAACACGCCGTTATTCTGCCAACATTTTTTTGCCTGTTAGTTTATGTTTCTCACGTCGTATTCACAGATGTCGCTCTCCATCTTCCCACCCACATGTGCCACCGCAGACCGCAGCGCTCGGCTCACTGAGCTCTATCGGCTCTGGCCACTCACGCTGGCCATCCTTTGGGAAGCCAAGAGAGGTCAGGCAGCTGTTCACATCCCAACCCAGGAGAGGCGGCTTTGTGCTCAGGAGAGGAGTGATAGCGTTCGGGCTTCACTGCCAGGAACGAGATTGGGGAGGAGAAAGGAAGCTCAGCCTTCAAGCTGTCATAACATCGCTTCACCTCCGAGGCAGATCCGAGACGGAAATTAATACGGAAAAACAACAGAAACGTGCATTGATTAGAAATTAAGCTTAAGTGCATCAAACTACGCTTTGAAGATTAAATGCACTTCTCCTGCAGAACGCATCTCTCCCCCTCCCCAAAGTGCACTCACACCTTGTGCCACTTCTTCCCATCTCTGCCTCTTCAGCTCATTAGCTGCAGCGTTTTTGCTCAGACCCACAGAGAAGAAAACAACAAGAACCAGCAATTAGACTGTTCTGGTCTAACAACACTAACATGGATTATTATCTCAGCTTTGGCGTTGCAAGGAAACAGGGAGCTCTTGCTGTGCTGCAGATGTGTAGGAGTAATTCAGGCTGCTGTCAAATTAAATAAAATACCTAATTTGCTAAAACAATCCATGTCTGTGTAGTCCCAAGTCCAACCAGTGATGCTCTGTTTGTCCTGTCAGGAAGCATTTACTGGCACTGAACAGCACGGATTTCCAAATGTGTTCAGAGCGGTATTCAAATGAACCATTGTTGTTCTTGTCGGAAGCTAATAAAATTACTGAACAAAGCACACAAAACCCATTTAATCAGTGACGGAATAGAAAATGTGATTTAAAAAGAATTATCTTCTTTGCCTTCTGAATTTATTCCTCAAAGAAACCTAGTTTTATGTTTTATTTTTGTTATAAAATGTCTACCTCTACCTATAAGTCTTTGTTCATATTATATACAGTATTTTAACAATCCCCCCCTTCAACAATGTTAAGTCAAGAGAATCAATGAACTCATCATTCTTTGAGTAGTTTAGGTCAGGTGAGCATTAACAATCAAGCATGGAGGAATTGCGTTTTCTTCCAACTGATTCATTTTCAATTAAACTTTTATCTGTTTGTAAATATTTTACTGTTTATTTGGTGTTCCTATAAAGAACAGTGTGCATGATTGAGGTTAAAAAAAAAGGGTAAAAATGAAAGGAAGGAAAAAAATTCAGTGTACCTCAATATGCCGACTGATTATCTGAGATTGATGCCTAGAAAAAAAATATTTTATGTCGTACAATAACGAATGTAATCCTGTTGAGCTTCAGTATCTCTCCTGAGTATCGCTTTGGGACATTATGGGTCAGATGAGACAATTATTGAATTTCTTTCCAACAAGCACTTCAGATAGGTTTAGTGGGAAACACAGAATGAATAAGTGGAAAAAGCTCCTCATGCTCTCCAATTATCTTAATGCAATGAACTGTAACTTATTTAGAGCTTTTTTTTTTTTTTTTTTTTTACACACTTTTACCAGGGAAGCCACAAAATGTGCTCGGACCTGAACAGTTGAATAAAACTGTCTTTTAGGAATAAAATGTAAAAATATTTTTAAAGACTTTAAATTGAGCCAATGTAATCATCTGCGCATTTGAAATATCAGGAAAAGAAAGATCCTTACGTTCTCCATAATGAACAGAACTGTACATGCTTTAGTCAGTATCCACAGAACAGCTTGTGCTTCTGCACCACACCACTGGATACATCACTTTGGAAGAGACAAGGAAACCCCCACCTGCTGTTTGGAGAACAACACATCTCTCCTCTTGTGGACTTCCCTGATAAGAACCTCTGTTTCTCTGACACTGGAGTTGCTTTTCTTTTACTTTTCAGAAGCTTTAACTGCAGGAAATCCAGTTAGAAGCAAAGGACGGGGGGCTAAACCTCGCAAATACACAAGAAGAAACTGAGAGGAGGTTATGCAATAAGATAAAAGCAGACAAACAAATAGGAGGAATAGATGGAGAGATTACAAAACACGGAGGAAAGAGAGAAATCGAGAGATGACATATAAAAGTGAGGGGGAGAATGAATCTTTAGACCTCAAGGTGCGTGGATGTTAGCAATAAATGTTAGCGAGTGTCTAGCAGAGGAGCTTCAGTTTGAAAAGTATTGCAGTTTTCATCCGAGAAGACTTCCTCTGTGACTCAAGCCGTCTTATGTGAAGTTTTCCACCTCCCGGGAGATGGATGCCAGCTGTTCCACTAGATGCTGTCTCTGTGTGAGTGTGTGTGAGAATTGGAGTTAAGGAAACACCAGCTGGAAAGATGCAAGCTAAGTGAGGAAATCACAGCAGGTGGGCCAGGAGAGTGCACCGTCTATAGGTATTTCTTTCTTCACGCTTCGCTCAGAAAGGTTCCTTCTACTGCTTCCATAAGGTTCCGATTTGATGTGGAAACAGACAAGTAAAGTATATTATCGCTGGCCTGGCAGGGTGCTGCGCCTTTATATCCTGATCTGTGCTGTTGCCAGGTGAGCTGAGAGTCATGGCAAACCGACAGGATCCAGCAGTCCACCTGGGAGTCAGACAGGAAGAGTAAACTGAGGGTTGATACTGTGGTAGTAAAGGTGTTATTTAACTGAAGAAATTCAGTCTGAAAAGTTAAATTCAATAATGACTGACCAGACTGGTGGTAACAAAGTGTTGAATATGGACAATATAACTGATTATTTTGAGTGGAAAAACCTAAAATGTAGAAAAACAACTTTTATCTAGACTTTTTTTGCATAAACTACTCTTAATTAGCTATACTACTTGTAAAAGCTTCTTGAACTTTTCACATTTTAATGTGTTAAATTGTTGTTTGAATTTCTTTCAAAATCAAACTTTGATTTTCTTATGGAAGATTGACGAATAAATAGCATCATGAAGTCAGGTAGGGGTCACATCAAATCTGTGGAATAAGGTGTTTTGGCCCGATGCTAGGTGTTGTTTTTCTAATTTTTAGTTTGATCGACTAAATATGTTTACATGCCACACTTTCAGAATAATAAAAAACTAAATAAAACCAAAAATAATCAACATTATTATTAAATGTTACAGCTACCACGAGTGCAGCTGGCTTCTGTGAGATTTATATCATATAAAATATTAATATTCTGTAGGATTCGTTGGCTGTCTTTCTATATTGAGAAGACAATCAATTAATTAAATGGCTAAATAAATAATAATGGAGGCATACGCCTAAGCCAGAGGAGAACAACAATCATAATCTTGAACAGTCTTAGACAATAAGACCCGGTTTATTTGTAATTATTTATTTATAATATGTGAGAAAAATATGTCCCTTGCTATGCAGAGAGACAACCACACCGCTTAGACATAATTCCAGTTGCTTTTCAGGTCAGTCCGTCACCAGCATTTCCGAGGCTCAAGTTGGGCACCAACCACGAAGAATACACCAGACCGTTATTTTTTGTTTAAATTATATTTTTTTATTATTAAAATTAACTTTATTTAATGTCACTTCCGGGTTTGTTTGTTTTTTTATTAGTACCATACAGATAACATATTTAATTAGTGTGTCACAGTTTAGAATAAAAACTTAATTTTCTGTAAAATACACGAAAACATATAAATTAAGAAATTTAGACTCGCTGAGAGCATATTAATTTTGTAAACTTCATGTCATATTTATCGGATTTTACTAAGAAAGTAATGAAATAATCTTACGCCTAACGATTCTATTTCTTATTTACAACATTCTTGAAAGTACATGAAGGCAACTTTATTAGCTCACTGTTTCAGACGCTCGTATTGGCCAATCCTGACCCGCTTTTCCCCTTCTGACGACATTAATGCTCTTCCGGGTGAATATAGCGGAGTCAAAGTAGCAACGTAAACAGAAAGGTCGGTTTAATTTTTATCTGCCTTGGTTTACCAGTTCCAACATTTCTTCATCTGCATCTCTCCGAGACCCCAAAATTTTAAATACAACACAATTAAGTTTGTTTATGCTGGGACGCCATGCTAAAGGTAGCTTATTGTGATCAGCGGGAAGTTTTGCAGGAGTTAAGATGACGAAGGTGAGCAGGTATGGGCTCTGTCCGCTGGGGTTTCCGCTGCGGGTCGTGGACACCGAGCAGGTCCGAATGGTTGTTTGCTGCTCGGTGTGTCCAGCAAGAAGAGAAGGACAGGATCGGACAGTTTGTCTTCGCTAAGGATGCTAAGTCAGCGATGGTGAGTCTGATCTGCAATGTTTACCCACCTTCTGCAGCTGTCATTGGTATGCATGAACGGAAATTAATTTGTAGACTGATCAACTTATACACTGTCATTGAGTTAGTAAAATGCACCCTAGCTGAATAGACACCAAGAACTTCAAGGATGTATGTACAGTTTCGATTGATTTAATGATTAACAAAAATCTGAAGGGTCTTCAATTTCCAGGATGACATAAAAACAGTGTCATAAAACAAAACAAATCGTTGCTTCTTATTCTCGAAGCTCACCATGTTTTTATGCTATTGAGAAACAGCTGGCGACTTGAATAACCTATTAGGTTATAATGTTAAATATATATGTGCCAACAGGCTGGCCGGCTGTTGCTCAGGAAATTTGTTTGTGAGATGATGGGAATCCCCTGGTCACAGATCAGATTAAACCGATCCCCTCGAGGGAAACCATATCTGGCTGCCCCTCTACAGGTAAAAACTTTGTTTCATTTAAGGTTAAGTGTTTCCTTATGCTACTTCTTCTTCTTTTCTTTTTTTTTACTCTGTTACTGTTTGAAACCCATTAAGCATGAGACACATGGGACCCCCGACAATGTGAAATGAATATCTGCCCAGGTCAGAACTTGATTTTTGGGTTGCACTACCAAGTCATAATAAATAAATAACTATTAAATTATGTGGGGGGTTTTCCCCGTCCGTATGATAACCATTCATACTTGTGTCAGTCCCCTAAATAAATTCCAGTTTATTTTGGACTTGCAATTTATTTTATGTCTTGGATTGTGATTGTTCACAGGCCATTGCTGGCACTTTGGGTCACATTTAGCCCATCTTGACATCCCCAGTGCTGCATACACAAGTATCACAATGTTCTGCCTGTTGGAACATTATCTGTATATTAAAAGCCCTCCTTTGTCTTCATTTTCACACGTGGAGCCTCACCTGACTGTCAAGACACACTAACACACTAAATCAACTAGAAACCTTTTTTTTTTTTTTTTTAATGCATTTGAAAACGATGCAGGTCACTACTGGTTCTGATCCACCCTGGAGTTTCAACATCTCCCACCAAGGCGACTATGCTGTGCTTGCTGCACAGCAGGGGGTGCAGGTTGGAGTAGATGTGATGAAGACCACGCTGCCAGGTGAAGGCTGAGACTTACGCATGAGTTTTATTGCTACATAAAAGCAAATGTGAGAGTTTTAGAGTTTTTATGAAATGTTTCAATGCAACTATAAATGCAGTGTCATAAGAGATTCACAATAATGAATCCATTTCTGCAGCTGGTTGTAAACGTTTTTATTCTGTGGCCCTATTTTAGATTTGTAGTTTCACAAGTTATCCACAAGGTGTTGCTGTTGTCTAACAAAAGTATTCATAAGACATGCGATTTTAAAATGTAGGTCCAGAGCTTGTGTGTTCAGTCACCACAATCAAATATGCATTGTGATAATTAAGGTTGTGACTTGCTTTTGCACATTATTTTCCGTCTGCTCACTTTTTTTCCCCTCTCCTCACGTCTGCGTCCTCGTGTCTCCGTCTCCTGCAGGTAGCAACTCCGTCCCGGAGTTTTTCCGCATCATGACTCGTCAGTTTACAGCGCACGAATGGAGCACCATCCAATCAGCCGCCTCGGAGCACCAGCAGCTTGCCGCGTTCTACCGCCATTGGGTAATCATGGCAACCATACTACCCTGTCATCACACTGCATTGCTGCCGGGCGCCACAGGCGGTGGTGTGTGTGTGTGTGTGTGCGCGTGTGTGTTTGCGTGCGCGTGTGTGGAAGAGAGAGAGAGAAATTTGTACATTTTGCTTGACCTCCTTTTGATTCAAATTTCACCTCCACTTTTCTCCCTTCCTCTAATCTCCCGTTGGTCCCGTTATGTCCTTGTCACAGTACTCAGCTTTGTTTCCCGTCTTCCATTTCTTCTTCAAAGACATGAACGCACGCACACACACACACACACACACACACACACACAGATGGCCACTGTAAGCAAGTGCTGAGCTAAGTAAAGATGCTGTGAGAATGAGAGGGCGGCACAGAGACGTCAAAGCTCTGATATCACCACCACACTGTTGACTAATGGCAGAGCTCAACGGTTGCCATAGTGATTAGTCCTGTAATGGTGTTATTGTGGCTTATTGGCCATGGAGCATGGCTTGTTTTGGCTGGGCGCATGCAGAGACATAAAGCCCCTCTTTTGTATGCACGCCTTTTAACACGTGTGCGTGAATTCATCTGCTGGAGTTCGAACCACAGAGACACGCTCGCTGTCCATGCTCAGACTGTCACTTTCAGCTTTACTCACACAAGCAAAAACATTTTCTTTATCTGTCCACGTTAGCTAATCAAGTTTCCTCTTGATTTTTTTTTTTTTTTTTTTTTGCACCAAGACCCTGAAGGAGAGCTTCATCAAGGCCATCGGCACAGGTCTGGGCTTCAACCTGCAGAGGGCGGAGTTTCACCTGTCACCTGAGCTGCTCACACTTGGCACCGTGCTGCGCCAGACCAAGATGCATCTGGATGAGGAACCAGAGGATTTGTGGGTATTTGAAGTAAGTTGGGTTCAGAAAGCATCTGAATGTCTTTTTCCATGTTTAACATTGGTTTTCTTACGGAAAATAGATCACCAGGAAGGGATTCTAATGTTAACCCATCAAATATACACAAGTCCCAAAAGCTTTATGATGACCACCTCTTACCCGTCATTGCCTTTGACACATTTCAAAATAAATTCAGGATATTAAACAATTTTCATATCGTTTATGCATTTAGATGTCTAACTAAATGGGGTGGGGGAGAATTGGGTAAAGATTGCTGTAAATGAGCAAGTGACAAAGCTGAAACAACCAACTATCCAATATATGAGTTTATATTATTAAACATGCAGCAAATGCATAAGATTGCCGATTTAGTTTTTTTGCATACACCTGAGATTTTCTTTTGTTTCTATAATGTCTTTTTGTGGCGAATCGTTGATACAACATGATAATTTGCACAGTTCTGTCTTGATACTTTTAGTACAACGTGGAAATCTCTTCTCATTGCGATTTGATCTTCTTGACATGAGAATACAAAATGTAAATAGGCTAAACCAAGTAGACTTGTAATTACCACTAACTGTTTTGATATGTTTCTTTTCTTTGCCGCACTTTGAAAAACTGGCGCCTGTCGGTTATGAATCTGAAATCTGCTCAGTTTCCGTGCGTATTTGTTTTTAATTTTAAAACGGTACGCCCTGGTTTGTGACAGAATGTCGCCCGTGGCTCCGGAGGGATTTGCTGCTTGTTTAGCTTTTGACACTTTACAGACACGAGTATTCAGCCATTTCTCAGCAATTGCTGTTTATCATTAAAAAGTCATGCGGGAGAGGCAGGCTGGGTCTTTCGCAGTCAATCACAGAGCTAACACACGGAGACAGATGGCTATTTTCACTCACTCTTGCAGGTAATTTCAAACCCTGTCCTGACGTGTCTGTCGGTGTGCTCCCGCAGGAGAGCCTGCTGGACGCCGACCATCACGTCGCCGTTGCACTCGGACCAGCGGACGAGGCCAGCTCCGCAGTAAGGAAACGTAGCTTTGGTGACTTGAGTAGCTGCTCTGCTTTATTTGTGACAAAGACAAAACAGCATTTCCAACTGAATATACATCTGAGGCCAGCTTTGAGAAAATAAGAGAAAAGAAGTGTGAGTGAAAGACAAAGTAACATCTGTGTTTAGGTGAAAATATGCTTTTTGTCCCCCTCCCCCACACACACAAAAGGTAGTTAAATACAGTGGTCGCATCAGTGTCCTGTCGATGGGAGGGAGCAGGGAATTTGTTCTTGGTGTTTTTCGTTTGGCCAAAAAAACCATGGCTTTTGTTGGGAGTGAGAAATTGTCATTTTTCTGCCAGTTTTAGGAGACAGAAATATGTGCAAAATCAGATGTGACTCAGTGGTTTGGATAAATAAGAGCCAGCTGGGTCAGACCAGACAGGACGATCTGACAGCTGATGAGCCACCGGCCCGCTAGTCTGTTCTTACTTTCCTCACACACACACACAGCCATGTAAACGGAGGCCATGGTTCCCTCGGTGCATATCGTTCAGAACAGTGTCCAGACAATTTAAATTAATAATGAAGCGAATTGTATGCGTCGCATCAGTAACGTGTCTCTTCAGGACCAGAACCAGCGCACCATTGTAATTCTTGTAGGCGCATCATTGTTCCGTATAAAAGCGAGTCTGGAATTTTAAACGCATCATCTTTTCCTGCCTGGGCCTGGACCTCGTTTCTAATGAAGAAGAACCAGCTGAATTTATTTTGAAGGCATTTCTACAGCTGCCAATAATTGTGCCACCATTTCTCAACTTATATTTCTCACTGAATGAATGTACTCAAGTAAATAGGTGCATTTTTCTAAATTTAACAGTTAAG
>NW_015118282.1:6765-9183 GCF_001443285.1 Poecilia latipinna | reverse complement strand
CAAAAACATGATCATTTTAACATGGAACTTACCTTGTTATAATAAGCTCCAGACAAGACGCCATACTGCGAGTGGGCTCAAGATGGCGGAGTGAGGAGACGCTCTCTACCGAGATCTGCACAAAAATTCATAAAACACGGTAAAGCCCTGGCTATATGAACAATAGCACTATTGATTTTCTACAAGACAACATACATAATAGTTATAACAGAATGCCGAACCAGAAAGGAGCGAAAAGAGGTCTAGAAACATCCAAGTCCAGGCCTGCTTCTGAGACGGCTAACGAGGCTAATGAGGCTAACGCTACAACCGGTAACGCGTTATTTGATAACTGCCACAACTACGCAGCTGCTCCCTTAACTTTGACATTGAATGAGGAGGAAATTGCCGACTTTCCTGCCCTACCTGTTACTCCTCTGAAATCGCCAGCACCGAAGAAGGTGATGTATGAACGCAGCAACCCGGAGCCTTCTGCTACAAATGAGATCATATCCAGTCTGTCTGCGCTGATAAACGCCCGTTCTGACAACCTAGAGAGCATGGTGAAGGAGAACACGCTAAAGATTGGGGGTCTCAAAAAGACTATTGACTTTATATGCGCTGAAATGAATGATGTGAATGTGAAAGTGAATGACCTGGAAAAAAGAGTTACAAGAGAAGAAGGTTGGGTGGATAACTACCAGCAGAGGCTTGCTGAGTTGGAAAGATATTCCAGGAGGTGGAATCTCAAACTACAAGGAGCTGAAGAAACAGAGAAAGAAGACATACGAAGAAAAGTGATAGAAATCTGCCAGTCAGTTCTACCTGAACATAAACACAAGCTGCCCGATGCCATCGACACTGTGCACCGTCTTGGAGCCAAACGTACAGGTAGCACCAAACCTAGAGGGATCATCATTCAGTTCACCTCCAGAGTCCTCAGGGATGCAACATGGAAATCAGCCAAGACACCTGAAGGACAACCAACTGAGATTCACTGAGGACCTGAACAAGGATGACAGAGAACGACGCAATAAACTTTGGCCCTTGATAGACAGAGCCCACAAGGAAGGTAAACCAGGTTACTTCGTTGGAGGTCGTGGCTTTATCAGCGGATTAGAAGTCTTCCCTCCTTCATACTCAAAGAATCCTTAAAAATGATAATTTCACCTTTTCATTTACACGTTGAGCTTGGTCTACACTCTGCTTTCACTTCTCGTTCCTTTTAAACATTATATATTCTCCTTTAGTCAATATATAATTTAGTTATGAAGACTTACCTTGTTCTTGTTGTAAGATCCTAAAATACTATAGTTAAACCAAAATGGATAGCAAAGTGCTACATTTCCTTTGTTTCTCTTGTATTGTAAATACTTAGGCTTCTTACCGCTTTACTACTTAAAGCGTGCAGCTATCGGTCCCCTTTTTTTGTGAACACAATTTTATCTTTAAAAGTTTAGATCTTGTTCTTTATTCTTTGTTATTCTTTCTAAATAACTTTGTCCGTTTCATTTGTATCTCTCAATGCCAGGGGGTTGAGACAAACAGGTAAACTCAAAGCATTATTCTTATTTGCCAAACAATTTAAAACAGATTTTTTTTTTTCAAGAGAGTCATTCTACATCTTCTGATGGTAATTTCTGGAAATCCCAGTGGGGTAATGAAATGTGGTTTTCTCACGGATCTGAGCGCTCCGCTGGTGTCGCCACACTTAAAAATAATTTTTCTGGATCTATATTACATACTGATTGCGACACTCTAGGTCACTACATTTGCTCAGTAATTGAATACCTTAACAATACCTTTATTGTAGTTAATATATACGGTTATAATAATATAACGGAAAACAACAAACTATTCGAATCATTAGAAGGCAGAATTACTTTTTGGCTTTCCAAATACCCAAACTCAATCATTTTAATTGGTGGGGACTTTAACATTGCCTTAGACAATACGATCGACAGATGGCCTCCTAAGCAGCAGACCTCATTCAGTGCCAATTTAAAAAATTTTATGGAGAAATTTAATGTTGTTGATATATGGAGAGAAAAATTCCCAGATGACAAAATCTTTACATGGAGCAATAAAATAGGTTCCAGACAATCCCGGATAGATTTTTGGCTTATTTCCAAATGTATTAATAAAGACAATATCGCTGTTAACATACTTGCCACCCTTCTTACTGATCATAGAGCTATTTGCATTAGCATCCAAATTTATACTCCAGATAATACACCTTACAAATGTGCTTACTGGAAACTAAACTCCTTGCTAAAGCATGAAGTAGTTAAAGCTCATATTAATAAATTAATTATGTTTTATTGGAATAAGGCTAACAAGGAAGGGTCTTTCTGCAACAATTGGGAACTTTTCAAATTTGAAATTGGCAAATTTTTAAGACATTATGGAAGTCAGATTTCTAAATTAAAGAAAGCTGAA
>NW_015118282.1:0-1403 GCF_001443285.1 Poecilia latipinna | reverse complement strand
ATCCCGACTGACTTATGCTGCTCTCCCCTTACATTTAGACAACAAAATCTGTAGAGATATTGATCGTATGCTTCTTAATTTTATATGGAAAAATCATACTCACTATATCAAAAAAACTGTTATTATGAATAATTTTGAATCAGGTGGACTTAACTTTCTGGATTTCTCTACCCTAAATAACACATTTAAAATTAAATGGGCTAAACACTTCCTTAAGAATCCAGCCTCTATCTGGAACCTTATACCGGAACACATTTTCTCGCGCTTTGGTGGCTTCAGCTTCATTTTACATTGTAATTACAGTGTTGAGAAACTTCCTGTAAAACTCTCATCTTTCCATAAGCAGGTGCTCTTAGCATGGACGCTCATATATAAACATAACTTCTCACCTCACAAATACCTCATGTGGAACAACAGAGATATTTTGTTTAAAAATAGGTCACTCTATCTTGAAACTTGGGTTCAAAATGGAATTTCACTGGTGGCTCAGCTGATTAATAAAGAAGGACGATTAATCAATTACAATGAATTCTGCTCGATATATAATTTTCCAGTTAGTATCCAGGAATTCTCCATGGTGGTTAATGCTGTACCTTTGGGCACCTTAATGTTGTTTAAAAACACTAATTATACTCTGTCTGCTCCACCTGGTATCCCTGATCCAGCCGAATCATCTGTGGGAAAAATCTGTTTTTCACTGGAGTTTAGGAAAAGCAATGAGAGAATACGCAGGTTGTTCCAAGAACTTATTGTTTCTCGTCCAGCTATAACATTTTACTGGAGCCGTTATATCCCAGATATTCACTGGAAAACAGTTTGGATGATCCCCCATAAATATTTCATTGTAAACAAGGTGAAGGAAGTGTCATTTAAAATTCTCCATAAAATTTACCCTGCTAAACACTATATGACAAAATATAAAAGCGACATAAACACTAATTGCAGTTTCTGTGAGGGCCATCCAGAAACTGTGACGCATCTCTTTTGGCTCTGCCCTTTTATACAAAGGTTTTGGTCAGAATTTAGCAGGTTTATTAATGACCATATTTTAAAGAATTTTTCCTTATGCTGGGAAAATGTTTTATTTTGTTTCTATAGATTTCATAGAAAGGATGCTAATCATTTCTTTATAATAAACTTACTAATACTCTTTGCTAAATTTTATATTCATAAATGCAAATTTGCTAATAAAACACCTTGTTTCTCTTTTTTCATTAAAGATATGGGTCTATATATCAAATCAATAACGGACTCTACAAATGAAAAGGCTCAAAGGACAATCTCAATATGTACGTCTTTGCATGTTCTTATCTAATCACCCCTGGCTGTTGTATTGTGTTGTATACTTCATTATGTTGTTTTGATGTATACTAATTTCATTTAAATAAAGTTCTTTGAAAAAA
>NW_015118281.1:0-9187 GCF_001443285.1 Poecilia latipinna | reverse complement strand
CATATAAATATACACAGGACTAATAGAATGGAAAATCAGTTCACAGGAAAACCATATCTATTTGTGTTTTTATAATCATTTGTTTATGCAAAATTACCTTACAGGAAAATTTTGCTATAGTTTGTCACTGGAAAACAACCCATTTCTAGTCGACACCAGTGATATTAGTGCTGTAGATGCTGAAACATTTGGTTTATGTCTGGATTTTATTGACCAAAGTTCAGTCAGACTTTTACTTCTCAGTTCTGGAAAACATGTTCCAGAAAAAAACTACAGTAGTTTTGTATCAAATGCAAAAACAGCGGAAACAGCAGCGACTCTGACCTTCAGGGAGGAATGTACAAATGATGCTTACGATATTTTCATATGCAAAGTTTGACTTTGGTGAAAATCTTTCCCTTATTTTTACAACTTTGACATATCTTAGAATGAAAGAAATCTCTCCTGAAAGTGTGGATTAATTATGCTGAATACATAAAAATTCAGCATAATTAAAGGTTACCTACTGTTCTTCCTTGAACAGATTAGGTCTGATTACATGTTTATGAACTATAAACATGTAATGAACATCCCATTGTTCATTACATGTTTGTGCACAAAATCATTCTTATATAATGAGATATTAGTCTGGTCAGCTGACCAGCTGCTCTAGAACTCAGTTTAGGTTGCTAGGTAACGGGGTGGGCTTTGCTGTGGTTGCTAGGTAACGGCACAAAACCACCTTATGGAAAGGTGTTTTTGTTTAAATATATGAACAAACAGTTGTTTTTGTTCATATAATTTGATAACATGATAAATTTGGTTTGTTTTGGACTCAGACATTCAACCATGAATTTGCAGAAAACAACATTAAACAGCTGTATTGTAGTGAAATTCAAATTCAAAAATACTTTATTTTTCCCAAAGGGAAACTAAATGTTGCTGTAACTCATATTAATATCACGATGTTTGAAAACACATGAATCTTTAAAACTATCAGCATCGGAATCGGTGATACCGCCCCAGTATTTACTTTGTATCGGATCAACATCGAAATATGCAGCATCACTGACATCATCTTGTTTGTTGAATTAAGTTTGATTCATAATGATCCAGTGAATCTTTTTAAAAACTCAAAACATCAAACCTGGGCTGAAATATTCAGACTGAATACATTTTATGATTTATTACATCTGGTGAAAAATATTGCTCTACATATTTAATCTTTTTCTGTCTGTATTTGAGCACAAAACAAATGCGAAACCAATGTTTTTGTTCATATATTCGTTAACACGATAAAATTGTTTTGTTTTGGACTCAGATATTCAACTATGACTTTGCAGAAAACAACATTAACCTTTGATTTTGATCATCCGACAGAACAGGTAGGTTAAGTTGTTCAAGGAATTGTTTAATTTGCTGCCCATCTTTTAAGCTTGGTTGTGTGTATAATTGTATATAGTAAGTTTGGAAAACTTGTTGGATTTCATTTTGTTTATACACACACCTCTCAGAATTTGGGTCCCTTATTCTGTATATCGTGTTATCTGCTTGTTGTTTTTGTAATTTTCTCCCCAAGAGTTTAGCAAATTTGGCACCTGATTCATAATATCTTTGTTCAGTATAGATAATCTTTTTCCATATTTCTTGTAGATACATTGCATTAAGTTTATTTCTTAATATTTTAAGCTTTATACTATGTTCTGGTTTTAATTCTCTTATGTTTTGTCTCAACCTCTTTTATTTCATTGTTTAATTCTGATAGTTTTAATTGGTTTGCTCTCTTTTTTGGACACAAAAAGATATAATTTTACCCCTCATAACTGCTGTTAGTGCATCCCAAACTATTTCTGGACTAACCTCTCCGTTATTGTTTTCTTTTAAAAACGTGTTTATGTCAGATTTGATTAGTTCTGTAAATTGGAGGTCATTCAGTACACTCGTATTTAATCTCCATTGTGTATTTTTAGGGTCCTCATCTAATTTTAAAGTTAATAATAAGGGGGCATGATCAGAGAGGTTAATGTTGCCTATCTCACAGTTACAGATCTTATGGCAATCTCTTTTAAAAGTAAAGAAAATCTTTTCTAGAGTATACCGTATGTGCATGAGAGAAATGAATTTGTTGGGGAATTTGTTGTGAAGAGTCCAACCATGGATTAAGTCATATATTCCAATCTCCTCCACAAATAAGTATACCCGTTGATTGTCCCATTAATCAAATAGTTTTTTATAAAATGAAAAGTCACTGCCAGGTGGAACGTATACATTACATAGTGATATACTGGTTCCATCTATTCTCCCTGTTATTAATGAATATTGTCGTTGGTTTCAGAAATAAGTTGAAATGGAACTCTCTGTGATATTAATATGGCTACACCCCGTCTAAGACCAGATTTATGCGATGAGTAATATATTTTGGTGAAGCCCATTCTTTTTAATTTTTCATGTTCCCCAGATGCAAGATGTGTCTCTTGCAACATAGCTATCTGCACATTTTCTTTCTTCATTTTAGATAGTATCTTATTCCTCTTCATGGGGTTAAGAACCCCATTTACATTAACTGATGCTAATTTTAAGGTTTACCTGTCCGTCCATTGGTGGTTAANGGAGNCAGCGCTCTGTGAACTCTTTCAATTTTGAGCTCAGCATCTTGTGGGAGATCCAAACAGTCTCGAAGCAGATTTTTTACGAAGCCCTCGATGTTGTTACCTTCAGCCTTTTCGGGAATACCTCAAGTCCTTATGTTATCTCGGCGTGCGCGGCCCTCCTGATCAATGAGCTCAGCTTCCATGTCGTCCTGGCGCTGAAGAAGTCGTTTAATTAGGGATGACGTCGCCTGCATGGCTAATCTTACCTCTTTGCATGTTTCCTCAGGTTCTCTAATCCACCGGCAACCACGTTCAGCAGCATACACAAACATTAATGATCCTCTACTGTCATCTGAATCTCATTTAGTTTAGGCTGCATTCACACCAGCCAGGTTTTGGCCACTTTAGTTAGTTAGTCTGGTTTGTTTTAGAGAGATGTGAATGTGAATAAAACTCTGATTTGGAACAAAAAAAGAACTCTGGTCCGTCTAAAAATCTAGTCCTCGGTTCGGTTTAAGTGAACTCAGTCACGATATGAATGCATATGATGGGCTGGTGGTCACTCCAAATGCAGAAAGCTAATTAAAACGCAAAGCGTTCTGGGAAAATACAACCAAAACAAATGTGCTGACCTCGCGCTAGCGGTTGAAATTAAACGGTTGGTCTTTTTTCCCCCCAAAGACAAAAGAGAAATCCAACAACTGCTAAGAGCTAAAGCAGCTCCATTTTCATTTACATTCAAGTACACCTCTGCAGCAAACAAAAAGGGGCGGAGACATTTTGTGGAGAAGGAAGTTGTGTTCAGTGTCTTCTTCAGAGGTTTTCTTGTCGTTTCCTTCAGTGGTTCTTAGTTCAACGCCCCCCACAGGCGAGGGGGGGAACAGGTTTTTCGTTTGACACTGGAAAAGCGAACCGCAGCAGCTGAAAATCTAACAAATGTTAAAAAATCTTTAGTCTCCAGTTTGACCTTTGTTCAAATTGTAGATTAACTCTAGGTCGCCACATGGTGTCTGTGAAGAGCTTCCTGGATTTGGATGTAGAGATTTGTTCTGTACCCAAGCAGACTGTGTCCTTGGGTAAAACTCTCCACCCTCTTTACCTGCTGGTGGTGGTCAGAGGGTCCGGTGATGCCTTGATGCCCCACGGCAGCTTTGGTTCCTGGTAATTTACCACCATCAGCGTGTGAATGTGTGTAAATGGATGAGTGTAAAGCGCTTTGGACTTGATAAACAACTTTACAAATGGAGGCTCTTGGTATTTGCAGGTTAATTTTTATTATCTCAAAGAGACAAAGCTTTCAATTAAATAATTTTTTTCATCTTGAATCCATATGAAAAGAAATTTAAAAAATAGAACTGAATATGGAAAACAAAAATTCCCAAAGTCTGGATAGTTCAGCTGCAAATGTAAATCTGAATTTCATTTATTCATTTCTTGAATCTTAAAACAAAAATTATTAATTTGTCAAAAACAAAGTTTTGTAAATGTGATACACTATAAACTGGGATAATTTAATCATCACTTGTTGATAGTTCAGAAAATCTGGTGAGGGCTGCCCCCCCTCTAAAAATGTGGAGTAACAAGTTAATTTAGATCTGATTTCGTAATTTCATACATAGACATGCTCAAACATTCAAAAATAAGAGAAAAGAGTGATTTGTTAGGATCGCAATTAGCTACATTTTAGCAATCAATTAAACTGTATGGTCAGTTATATAGTTATTCAAAGCCCATTAGAGCTTAAAGTATATTTGTTCATTATAACATGTCCATGTAAAATTATTTAACATAATTAATCCTCTCATAATTATTATGACTCAAAGAAATTAGTGCCCTTGAAATTTTGAGAAATGTCTTTTTTTATGTACATCTGTGAGCTCTAAATTAATTGGTGAATTGTTTAATTTGGCAATTTGATACTGTCACAGTTGGTGGGAGTTGATACTATTTACTGAAGTGACCGCTATGTGGTCGTTTGATAACAACAGAAGGACACAAGGATATGATTGTACTAAGAAATGTTAATGATTTCATAATTTCAAGAATTTGTAAAAGAGAGACAGAGGTTGGGGAAGATTCGTTCTTTTTTTTTTTCCACTGTTGATCGTTACAGGCTCTCCACCAAGATCAAAGGGGAAGCAGAAGAAGAAAAAAACGAGAAAAAAAACAAAACATAATTTGTTACAATTGTCCACTATGAGCTGAGACGTGTAACATAAACCTGAACTTCATTTATTAATTTCTCCAAGTTTTACTTTTAGTTAAATATAAGTATATATATATATTTTTTAATCCATCTCATCTGCCTTTTATAATTCACAAAGGCAGTACTACTGAGGTCAAGTTTAGACGTCATCTTATTTGGATTGAAAGGAAGGCGCCTTCATCAAAATTCACGGTGCTTCTTTTGATTTTCATATGCAAAGTTTGTCTTTGAGGTACATCTTTGTAAGTAATTTCTTTGTCTTAGCAAGATGGTATATTTGATCAGGGTGGATTTCTCTAATTTAAAGCAATTTAATGTAAATAAATAAAAAGTTACCCTGCAAGTATACTGTGTGCTGTACAGAAGTATTTTTCTCCTTGCAGATTTCCCCTGTTTTTAGTAATTTGTCATGCTTGTAGTAAATGTTTTAGATCATCAAACAAATGTTCAAATCAGAAAACACTAAATGCAATTTCTAAATTATAATTTTATATGAAAACAGGGATAAAGTTGTCCATAACTAAAGCTTTCACATGCAGTAGCTTAAAATACTCCTTGAAGTACTTTAACGTTTTTTTTGTTTTTTTTATTTACGTTTTTGTCAAATTACAAACAGAAACTTCAATGTATTTTATTATGATTTCATGTAATAGACCAACACAAAGTAGCATATAGTTGTGAAGTGTAAGAAAAATTATGTAAGTTTTTTTTTTCCTTTTAATTAATCCCAAAAAATGTCTGGTGTCTTTTGTATTTAGTCTGCCTCAATCTGTAACTTCAAAATAAAATCATTCTGCCAATTTTTTTTGCTTTTTTTTTTTATTTAAAAGTTTTATTAAAAGCTCTTTTAGAACTAAAACAGAATGCAGAACATATTGATATTATATGGTGGTCTTACATTTTCTTACGCTACATTATCAATCAAATCAAATACAAACCAGTAAGTAAACCTGGATTTGTTTGCACAACCAGATTAAGAATAGATAGAAAGAAAAAATACATGCATTGTTTCATTTACATTTTGCACATTCTGTTATGACTTGCAATTACACAAAAATACTAAGCTACTAAACTTAATTTCCTTGCTGAGGAAATCTCAGCTAATCTAGAAACTCGTCACAGTTGATACAGTTTAAAGTTTAAACAAAAGCAAAACAGCCTGACATTACAGTTCAACTCCATTAAAAACAAGACTATTAATCAAATGAGGGATGCTTAAACGGTTCCAGTGACTATGTGGTTATATCTTCTACAAGTGGATAGAGGAAATTCAGCTACACATTTTTAGTTTATCTGTTCATGCTTCATTTTACATTGGCAGCTTTATGATATGCTAAAGCGCTAATTTATTATTTTCAGGTATCTTGTTTTAAAGGTGACCTGTTATGCTGCCTTGAACAGGTATAAAAAACAGGCTTGTTACATTTTCTTTGCACAAAATCATTATTAAGTAATATTTCTGGATGGTAAGTCAACAATAAAACACTGGTCTTTTCCGTTGAACAACGTACTCAGCGGTAAAACCAGCTGCCCAAACATGGCGGAACTCAGCTTGGGTTGCTAGGCGACGGGCTGGGGTTGCTAGGAAACGGCACAGTGCCTGACTGTGACTCATTTTTCAGACACCAAAACAACCATAACTTGCTGCCTAAAAACGGCTTGGTGCTTTTTTTTTCTTTTTTTTCTCCCAAAATTCAATTCAATTAAAAAATATTTTATTGAGCCTCAAAACAGTCTTTTGAAGTACTTCAACTGTTCTTAGAAGCAGTTGAAAGCCAAATGTAAGTATAAAGATGTACAAAAAGTGAATTTTGTGTAATAGGTCCCCTTTAAAACCTAAGATACCATTACTTTCTATTACAATCATTTGCAATCTGATTTGACCAAAAGGTGAAATCACAAGGCCTATAAATCAGCAGTTAATTTGCTGCATTCAGTTTTCTTTGTTTTTCTTGGAGATAATCTTCCATTGCACTTTGAAATCTGTCCATCCCCGGTTTGTCAGCAAGGTGCCAAGCTGAGGAAGGGTACATTTTGTCACGTTCCTTTATTTATATTGAGACAAGTAAAAGGAAATGTGGTCTCTTTACCTGCTGGAGGACATGGGCGTTGACGGCTGGATCGGTCAGATCGACGTCGCTCGTCATCATTTTCACAGTGGTGCTCGTTTTTACCACTGAGCAGAAAAAAATAAGCCGTGTCACAACCACAAGACAAAACTATGATGGCGTATTACAGCCTTTCTAGAAAAAAGGAGTAAATTTGAGAAAAGTGAGTTAATTTGTAAATCTAAAAAGTAAAAACTTTACTTGGAAAAAAAACTAGAAAATTTCTGAGATTCATATCAAAATTTGACTTTTTTCCCAGAAATATTTTGACTTTTCAAACTCTGAAATTTCCATGTTTTTTCAAGAAAATGTCTGAGATGATCAAAATTTAAGTTTTTCCAGCAAATTTTTAACTTTCTAAACTCAGAAATGTCCAAGTTTTATTAAAATTTCTGAGATTAATTTCAAAATCTCAGTATTTTTCAAGCACTCACTCAAAATTTTCCAAACTTTTTTCTATGACATTTCTAAGTTTAATCTCTAAATTTCTGAGTTTTGTTCTAGTAATTTTTAACTTTTCCATCTCATAAATTTAGAAGATTTTCCTTGGACTTTTCTGAGATTAGTCTAAATTTTTGTTTTGTTTTTTTCCAGCAAATGTTTTGACTTTTCAAACTCTGAAATTTCCAAGATTTTACATATTTTGTTCTATAAATTTTCTGAGACTGAAACTTTCAGAATTTTTTTCAAGGAAATTTTTGACTTTTCAAGCTCAGAAATGTTTATATTTTTCTTTAGAAATTTTCAGAGATTGATCTCAAAATTCGTCCCTACTACAGCGTTGTTAAAAAATCAAGTTTTTTGACATAGCATCTTATTTAACAATCACCTTGTTCGCAAATGAAGACTTTGGTGGCATGACACCTTTCGTCACCCCACTGATGTAGTGTATTCTCGCAGACACAGTGCTGGATGCCCTCTACGTTGTTTGGTTCGGAATTGCCCCATCGTTGGAATCGGCTGGGACTCTTGTCAGACCAGCTCCATGGCACTCGGTACAGACCGATCCAAACATCGACTCCAACTGGAATTAAGTGTCTGACTTCAGAGTTTTCTGCCTCGTTTTCAATCATTGCCAAGTCGGTGTGATGCATTCTGCAGTATGTTTGAGCAGAACTCCATGTTTTCAAAGTTGCAATGAACACAAATTGTTTCAGATTGTGCTCTGTCACTGCATAAAAACAAAAGCATGTTTTATTTTAAAAGAAGCAAACTACGACAGAATGTTAGTGTCACACTAAAAAATAAATAAAATTACAGGAATAAAGTCATATGAGAATAAAGTCCAAATAATGTTAGAATAAAGTCATAATAATAAGCAAATAAATATTGCAAGAATAAAAGTAATTCTAGAATAAAGTGAATATTTTGAGAATAATTGCATGCCCTATACCCCGTTGTAATAAACACAAAAGTTAGTCAAATTTAAATTAACTTCATTTTTTATACCAAAATGTATAAACTCTACATTTTTACTCACCATTGTAACAAATAAATTTGAGTTCCACATCACAGTTACCATTATACCACTGCCCACCATTAACCATTAACGTGCACATCTCCCCTGAATATCCGAAGTCTGGATCACCAGTGGCCCACGACTGGTAACCAGTTTTACTGGTTTCTCCAGTTGCAGACCATCTCCAGGAGTTGGACTCGTTGCCCATTTCAGATTTCCAAACATTCGGATCATCCCAGAGTCCGATCCAGGCCCAAGTATAGGAAATATCAGGTTCCAGTCTGTTTATGTCGTCCATGCTCTCAAACGTGGCGAGGTCGGTGTAATGCTCCCTGCAGTACAGCTGAGCTTGAGGCCAGGTCACTAACTTGTCAACATAGTAGTACTTTCGTAGAGGGAACTGCAAGCAGGAGCCCAGACAAAAACCTGAATATTGAAAAAGAAATGGTTGAAGGTAATGATTACTAAATTAGGTTTATGGATTATTTTGTGCTTAATGTAGGAAATTGTTACAGAAGTAATGATCAAATATCCAAAATGTGCAACCCGCTCACCCCACCACCACCAATTTTGCATAATAGATCCTCATCAGGCATTTGTGATAGCTAGCTAGCAATAGCTGCGTTTCCATTACAAATGAGCACAAAACTTTTTAAATATTCCGAAACCGTCACCCCACACATAATTGAGCAATTGTAGTGTTTCCATTAAATCACATGCGAATATGTTTGTTAACACTGTAAGTCTTTAAAAAACATGCGCACCATGATCCTCCAACTACTTTCTGTTGTCTTCTTCTTCGTGGTTTGCGCCAGTAACAACATCCGGTTGTTAATCATATGAC
>NW_015118280.1:0-9204 GCF_001443285.1 Poecilia latipinna | reverse complement strand
GTGTGTGTGTGTGTGTGTGTGTGTGAGGTCTGGAAGGTTGACTTAAAGAGACTTAAAGACTGGAGACTAAGTCTCCAGTCTTAAGATGATACATAAATACATTTCTATAAAAGCTTTCTTCAAATGCAAAAGTCCCTTTGGTTTCCATCCAGCCATAGTTTGTAGCCACCATGCATTTGGGGGGCTGCTAGAGCTTTTTTCCAGCAGTCGTTGGGCAAGAGGCAGGACTGAGAAAGTTTCTATTCTTTTAGGAAGGCAACACAAAGAAACAATTCAATTAAATTAATTTATTTACTTAGTTTATTTATAGAGTGCCACTTCACAATGACTGTTGTCTCAGGGCACTTTATAAAAAATCATTTCAATTCAGTCATCCATACATTCAAATTGATTATAGTTGACAAATGGTGCAGTATACTCAATTAATTATTCAAAGATTAAAAAATTTCTCCCTAAACAAACTCAGGAGATTGCATGGAGTCATTGACTTGCAGCATTTATTCCTCCTGGACCAGTACGTAGCGCTTGCATTGGCGTTTACGTTGCAGCAATCCCTCTAAATGAGCATGCATGCAGCAACAGTACTGACAAAATACGTATGCACACATTCAATTTAAAATAGTAAAATGAAAGAACTTCAAAAAATAAAATAGAGGGTTTTGAGAGTGATTTGCATATATTTATGGAGTTAATATTGAACATTGGCCCCCATGGCAGTCAGAAATAACTGGGGTAATGTAACTGGGGAGGGGAGGTGGTGGGAGTGGAAGAGGATGTGCTGACACAAATGGAAGGTTGTTATTAATTTAATTATTACATACTGAGTTGATTTCTCACCTGCTACGCTTCATGAAAATGATCTAAAAGCATTAAGTAAGACTGATAGATAATTGTTGTGTTTTTTTCCATGTTTATTGCATAACAACATCTGAAATTACATAGAAAGAAGTATTGATTAAAATCTGTGTTAAAGATTTTATTTCATGTTCAAACTTCTAACAGGAAAATCAAGCTAGCCAAGTCTGATTGACGTCCTTTTACAAAAGGTTGAGCGTAATTAGACATACGCCTCTGCATGCTCATGAATATCTGATTAACACTGGTCTTGTGAGTGACTGATTACAACTGTGGAGCCACAAGTAAGTGCACTGACTTAATTATAAAGTGATTCATATAATTTTTGAGTTTATTTAATTTTGACTTTTTGTATAAATTTAATTAAGTCAAGAGAATTATGAAGACAACAATGAATCCAGCATACAAATTCCTCATCTAGCTTGAATTCCAAAAATAAAAATAAAAAGTGATGATACAGAAACATAATTATTATCAAAAAAGGTATGCCTCTTTTATTTTTGCTGTTTTTAAGGGTTAACATATTTCTGGTCAGTTTTTGGAATAATTTAAGTTTCAACTTAAGTGTACAACAATGCAAATAATTCCAGACTCTCAATATTAAAAAGGATGTGGCAGAAATGTAAGACAAGTGCAGTAATCTTCTTATTTTGTTAGGGAATGATTCAGGCCATTGCTGAAGTCTTTCCCTCTTGGCTTTGTAGTTACAGATGAATTTCTAAGGCTCATTCAGAAGAGACAATTCCACCTTTTCATCAGTTCATCCACAACATTTGATTTGCAGCAGAGTGCACTAGTCCACTTAACTACAGTTTGTTTTTTGTTTTGTTTTTGTTTTTTGTTTTTTTGTTTTTTTAAATTTGACATTAATTTTGCTTTATGTTTCAGCACACTTAGTTTTAGAACCTGGCATAGACCAGACCATTACTGCTAAACTAATGGTTTAGCAGTAACAACCACAAATCTGCTTTTCTAGATTTGTGGTTGTAACACAAATCTAGAAAAGCAGAACTACAACCTGCTATGAACAAATAGAAGGGGTCTATTTTTGTCCTGTGTTCTAATCTGTGGGCAAAACAAAAGAGATAGGAGATAGTTTTATAAGCCAGAGGGAGAAGCTTAGTGAAACAATAAAACAAACCAAGCACAGTAAACGTAATGCAAAACAAAAGTCAAATGTCTCTGCACTGAGCAGCTTTCTACCAAGCTTCTTTAGAAAATAAAGAATGCTCAGTTTCTTAATACACCTTTTGCGTGTATTCATATGCACAATAACATTTACGTCTCAGATTTTCTATGAGCTTCACACTCTGCTTTAATATGTGGAAACCTTTAGCGACGACAAAATGTGATTATAAAATGTACACCCAGGGCGTTGATTCTTTTACTTCCCTTGTTAAAAAAAGCACCAATTTATCTCATATTGTATTCTTAGATGTTACTATTATTACCACACTTATCTTAGTTTACAATCAGAATTGAAAATTTTGTAAATGAAATTCAGAACATAATTCATCCCGAGGTGTAATAAATCAAAGCTGGCTTTATTTTGTCAGCACACAGATGGTCCAAGCACACAACCCACCTCAATTAAGACTTGAAGATTGGAGCTAAAAGGGAGAAGTGTTTGGAGAGGAAACAGGGCACCTGTTCGCCTGTCATATCCACAGCTCTTCTGATCAGTGACTGGGAGCTTCCCTCTGAGCTGTTTCAATGCTGAATTAATGATGGCAAACAAAGCTAAAGCCTCCTCAAAGCCCCTTGGTGGGTTCATTCTCTTTCCACTTTGGTCCCTCTCAACTAATCTTCAGTGTCACACTTAATGAGATTTTCAGTTTGTAAAGTAAGTGGAGCAATAACTCCCCAAGCACAGCCTGCCATCTCTGTTCCCACCATCTCATCAAATGACTTTAACCAAGCCACCTTCATCTATTCCTACTTACACTGAAGCATGCTTTATGAATTATTACTTTAAAACACTTTGTCTGACAAAAATGGAGTTGCACCCATTTGGAGCTTCTGTTGCGTGTTGCAGCGTGTTGCACATTATCAGTAATGGAGCAGATCCCCAAGGTGTTTAAGTCTTTAAAAATTATGAAAATTAGCTTAATGTGCACTCCAACATTACTGTGGTGCTAAAAATACACTCAGAATTAACTCTGCTGCCATCTGCCAAGAGTGTTTTATTTCATGTAATTACTGTTTTGATTGTTGTAATGCCGAAAATGATCTCTCAGGCAGTTGAGATAATCTATTAGAAAACAACACACCACCATTAGCATGTCTGTGAAACAAGCCACAGTCACTGCAGCAAGCCCCAATTCTAAAACTCTGTTTTTGTATCATTGTGAACCCAATATCTTTATTAATTCAGCTGGATGTGTGTGTGTGTGTGTGTGTGTGTGTGTGTGTGTGTGTGTTTCCCTCACTATCTCACCACCACATGCTAAACTGATCCCAGAGCATCCATTTAGGATAATCTAAGAATAAGAATTATTTCGATAGCAAACGCGTCAGCACCTTTCTGACATCATAATTAACTTGAGTTCATTAAAACCTACACTAACGAAAAAACTCACTGTCGTCTTTGACTGTTGAAAATATGTTTAAATGGTTCAAAGACACTAAGCCAAAAAAATGTGATTTAGCTCATTAAAGCTTATATTTTTCTATGTGTGTTTTGATTTCAGCATCCCTGGCTTATTTTAGATTTGTCTTGCTTTTTAAAACCAATGCTCACTTCCAGGTCTCAGTTAGTCTTTATTAGATGTTTTCCAACTCAGTTTTCAAATTACACAGCATTTTAGGCCCACAAGACACTGTGGGCCTGATCTTTATAATATTTCCTCCTACAAAACAGGTGGAAACCTGATAGCTATGATTGCAGCAAAATGATGAGAATAACAAGGATAAGTTTAGTGTGTATGCCTTCATGAATATGCCAAGCACATGCTGATCATCAGAAAGAGCAAAATACCAATACCAATAAATATGCAAATTATTGACTTACCAGCCAAAGTTGAATTTACTAATCCAGAAGCAGACTACATGTGCTCTGCAAATGTTTTGTTTGCTCACACAATTTTAACACTTCTTATTTGACATCTTTTATGTTTTAGACAATGTAATAAAACTTATTTTTAAAAATCAAGAGGAGCATTCTGTTTAGTAGCCTTTTTAGATTCTTCCAGTCATGACTTCAATTTTCATTCCAGTCTCTTGTTAAAATATGAATGAATTCATATTTGTGAGGGTGAGACTTAAACAAGTCTTACATTAAAAAGGTAGTTCATTTTTTTAATAAACTACACATGGGTAGAGTCAGTGGATGCACAACAAAAGTGATAAATAAAAATTGGAGATAAAAAGGGAAATCAGACACCCTCCCCCCAAAATGATGAGTTTGATGAGTCAAACAAAAGAGAAGCAAAAACATACCCCAAAAAAATGAAAAGACGTAGCTTAGCATAATTACAAAAATATTAACAATAACTTTGCTAAGACACATTTCTATTTCTTAAAATGTCTACCTGCAGACATAGACAATGCTCAATATAATCGAGAAAAAGACAGATGCAGCTTAAATAATCAACAGAAACAAAACACCAGAATCATAGTTGGTTATTTTAAATTTCAAATGAAAAACAGATCAGCCGGATAGAACAGCCCAGAGGCTCTGAGAGTCCCAACATGACCGAATACTAGAAACTAGATTTCAAACTAGAATTTATTTTCTGAAACTTCATTGAGAAACTGAATCCAAGTTAAAGTTGCAAGAACCTCCAGATGTTCCTCACAGCTTGTTTCCTCTTGATTTTTGGGTGTTGCTGCTTCTGTGTTTCTAATACTTTCTTTGCAACATTTGCCCCTACATGCTAGGTTGGCATCTTTTGAGGTCCTTTCAAAGCAGTGTTAAAGTATTTTATTTGGTAGTTTTGTCCTGTCCTTATTAATGCATATGTTGTGTTGAATCATCATTTATTTACAGGGATTAAAGAAGAGGAATGAATATCTTGTCCAGGCAGGGATTCAAACCCAACTCCACAGGATGGAAGACAAAGCCATTCACCTCTGTGATTTGAAGGAGGAGCTTTACATGTAACAAAGAGTTTCATCCCCACAAAGATCCATTATTCTCAAATTTGCATTAAAAATAGCTCATGACCATCTTTCAGTCAATTTCATTAATTAAATATAAAACATTATTTGTTTTATTTGTTAGTAGTTTAATATTGAAATCCCTGTTTTGATTGTTAAATGGGTAAGATACAATAATGCTTAGAAATACAAAAAACTATTTAATAATCTCCACTAACTTAAATAATAATTCACATTCTGATATTAGTAAATTTGATAGAAGGCAAATACAGTGAAGTTAGAAGTAAATAAATGAAAGGATTTCCATATTTATTCCTTTTCCTTTGTATGGAAAAGAAATCAAATAGATGGATTTTAAATCTTGAAATTCCATAGTGATTTAACTAATGCCACCATGCTTACTATTCAAAGCATATCTCTATATGCTCTTCATTTTCATTTCCTTGATGCCAAACAATTTCTCTTCTGCATTCCGGTTTTTGCTGCCACTGAATCGAAAGGATATAAAACCACCACAAAACCTTAATGTGGATTCTTCTTAATCTCTTCTGAAAATGAAGAGCATTTTGCCTGAGATTATCGCTCAGTACCCTGTCTGCAACTTTAGTCTGAGAAGAGGTAAGCAGGTTGACAGCAGTGCATTAGACTGAGATCCTCCTTTCCAGCTCAAATAAATCAAAGCCAGTGATGTGTCTGAGGCCAGATGTTAAAATGGTAAAGGACTTTAGCCAATAAAAAACATGGCCATATAACAGATGAGAGTCATTTCTGTTGGTGAGTGGCAGGTCATGAGGGTGTGCATAAAATAAAAATAAAAATAAAAATAAATAAAATAAAATGTGGTATGTGAATTTGCTGTGAAAAACTCACAGCTGTCACTACTGTGCGCATAACATTTAAATTAGGAAAACAATTATTAAAACACACATGTTCTGCTTTGGGTAGGAATTTGCTAATAATTTTCACAGGTTCACAGAACAGTGTGTGGGTAGACCATAGCTCTACTTAAGGTCCGATTACATGGCTCCACAAAATACATGTGTAGCCTCTTTCCAAGTGTGTGATAAAGAGGTAAATGTTAATGCACTTATGTGCTTCATTTTGTTATAAACGTTTTTTTATGTTTTCTCTGCATCATAATACATTCAGTGCTTCCAGTACAGGTACAGTTATTGTATGTCATCCTCAACATGTCATCAGTATCTAATTCTGATAATTTTTCAGATCAGAGGTTGAATCGTTTTCTGGACTAGCTCTGCTGGAAACTCCTGACTGTTCCTCCTGAGGCGGGTTTACTTCAACCCACCATTCTTTGTTAGGACCTTTTTAGTTAATCAGGGGCAAAAATGCACCTGCTAGCCTGATTAATTACTGCATGACTGCTAGCAAAAATTAATTTGCTTCCGGTTTGTAAAAATATGGAACATGATTGTTATGTAGGGATGTGAGAGTCACACCAATCTAACTTTAACATGTCTTCACAATGTATTAGATGAAAGGACAGCAGGCGACATGACGGGCTGAATATTAGAAACATCATCCAGAAAAAAACTGCTGCACTGTAGTGTCTGGAAAAAGGTCACAACAAATCAATATCTCTGCCTTGCTGCTGTTCCAAGTCATTGACTTTTATCTTGCGGTGAAACATTCAGAAGAGGAGGTCACTGAATGGTTTGATGGGTGACGAAAAGCAGAGGAAACATTAGTGGTCAAACATCTCAAACAACGGGACATTTTAGTTTTTTCACCTTGTTAATTCTATAACAATTTGTTTAATCAAATATTCAAACACTAAACATTCAACAAGAGATCGCATGTCAGCGGCAATGTATTCTAAAACCATATTCTATTTTACTAGAATATTAATAATAAAAACTAGAATTTCAAGCAATTATCAGTGGGTTCCAAGATTTACCCAGAAAGTCTGCCCCTGCCCTGCTTCTCTGCTCTGCTGACCAAATTTGCAGGACAATGCTTACTCCTCACTGATGCTGTCATTACAATGCATTCAGCCTAGTGGGATATGGGTGGTAGTGAACAAACATGTCATCACCCTCAGCCTGTGCACAAAGTTAGACCAGTCCCTCCACATAAGTCAGACTTGAGTGAATCAAGTGAATCTTTCAATGTATAGATAGGCATCAGTCCCCATGACTCTGTATACAAGCAGGTATGGATGGACGGACGGACGGATGGATTTTTCCATCTCTGATCACATTCTCAATCTACAACAGTAAAAAAAAAAACACTTTATAAATACTAAATAATGACTAATGTGATCTCAGTGATTTGAAAGCAAACCAAATTCTAAATCCAAACATGACTGAATTATATTTTTACTTTTACTCATTGATATTATCCATGTAGACAGCCAGGCAGGTAAAATGGTGGGATATGTAATCAGAGGCCATTTCATAATTGTCCCATTTTTGAAAGATGAAGCAGTTGTTTTACTGTATTGGAAAACCTAATCAATTCTTTTACACTGAGACACTACTAGTGCACTAGTAGTGAGACACTACTAGTGTCTCAGTGGACACTCAGTAAGCACTGGACAATTTTTCATGTTCATGCAGGGATTTAGTGTAAAAGTCACAACAAAACTTTTCAATAAAAAGTCTCTTCATATCTGCTCTCCTGAGTGCTTCACAATATGAGAATAACTCTCCTGTATTTGAGCCTGGCTCATTCAGTCTGATGGGATGCTGCAGAGTTTAACTTAATCTTCCACAGAATTTCACAGTTATTTGAACAGCTGCATTTTTTGGGAGGGAACCAGACCTTCAGCTCAGCTGCTGCGCCTGTTATTGTGAGCTTAACATGCTTGGGTCTTTTACAAGCTAAATATAGTGGGACAGAGGAAAAAATGAAATTCCCACAGTCACTCATAAGACACCAGGGTTAGACTTTGTGAATGATTCATAGTACACAATTCTCAGGTAATGATCAGAATGATCTGCTTATGATTACCATACTATAAAGTTACCATGGCAGCGTGCATGGACGCAGCAACTTTCAGCTCCTTTGGCAATCGCAAAAGTTCCATACATTCACTCAAATAAATTGACTTAGGGGGTTATTACATTAACAAAAGAATATCATGTACTTTTAAAACAATAATTTCATGTTTCAAACAAAAACGTGATAAAATTATGTTGGATAAACAAGAAATTCAACAACTTAACTTTTATGAAATTTAATCATGTTGAGATAACAGGATTCATTTTAGTCAGACTGATCTTGTCCTGAAGACGACTAGCGAGATCACGGAGGATCACGCGAGATCATGGGAAATCACACGAGATCACACAAGATAATCGATTTGCGTTTTTCAACCACTGTGCCGCGGCACACTGTTCCGTGAGTGATCGTCAGGTGTGCCGTGGAAATTATCCAATTTCACCTATGGTACTGTATTTTCCAGACAATAAGCCGCAACTTCTTTCCTAAGCTTTGAACCATGCGGCTTGTAGCCCGATGCGGCTTTTATGTGGATTTTTCTTCAACCACGAGGGGGCTCTTTAGCAGGAAGTGAATCATTTGAAGTTGAAATTGTAAATCAAAGAAGAATGTGCTAATTTTAATTTAGAACAAGCAAATGCTAGCAGCAGGCACGACAGAGAAATGTTTTCAAACTCATATGATGCAGCTTTTAAGTTGAGAGCTATCAATCTGGAAGTACAGGAGGGAAATAGAGCCGCTGCTCGGCGTGAACGAAACCATGGTTAGACGTTGGAGACGGAGGGCTGCGTCCTTAATATATCCAGCAGATTTATTAGGACGCAACCCTCTGCTGGGTCCTTATGGAAAACCGAGAGCAGCAGAGGTACCAGCAGCTTATAGCCCGGTGCGACTTATATATGTACGTTTCCAGGTTTTGTTTTGTTTTTTTTTGTTTTGTTTTTTTTTATGTGAAGGTGCTGCTTATAGTATGGTGTGCTCTATAGTCCAAAAAATACGGTAATTGGTCTTAAAATATTTTTTGAAAATGAATTAATTATCTGCAAATAATGCCATCTTCAGTGTCTGCTGTAGTAGTGACTAGCGGCATAATCATGTAATTTTCTTACCACTAGATGGCAGTAGGTACAAAACATTTTACATTAAAACAAGAGAATTAGTGATGCATGAATGTTACAGGTAGCGGTGAGAGCATCGTATCTAGCAAGACTGTAACGAAAGTGATAGAAAAGACAGTGAAGCTGGTGGTGTGCCTCGTGATTTTTTAAATTAAAACAACCTACCTTGGCT
>NW_015118279.1:0-9207 GCF_001443285.1 Poecilia latipinna | reverse complement strand
AAGATATAGGAGCTTGTTTTACGTAAGTAGTTTCTTTAATATTGATGGAAAAAGTACTCCATGGCAGATCATTTCACCAATCGCAAAACGTTTTTCCCATCATATAAGTGAAATAATTTGCCAATGGAGCAAATACTACTCCATCAATATCAAGGAGTTAGGAGCCTTCACACCACGGAAGCCGTTGGGCGGCTTTCGTTTACTGCAGGCCAACCTTGATGTCTGAGCCTCCGTTCAGTCCTTTCTGCTGCACTGAGGCCCCAGGCAGAACTTTTCCATGTGTGTGTGTGTGTGTGTTTTTGTTGCTCGAATTGTGGAGTGAATTATTCCACGAAGATCGCCGATTGGTGAGATGCACCCCTCCCAACACCTGGAGCGGTCGCACCTTCAGGGAGGCCTTCCCCCTTTTTAGATCCGTCTGAGGAAAGTGGGAGATGATTAAGGGGCAAAGGCACAGATAAGGCAGGAAATACAGTTACACATAAAAGAGGGAAACGAAGATCACAAGTGATCAAGCTTTAGCTAAACGTAAGGCATGTGGCACGGCGAGGGCTCTGCCGGTCACCATAGCAACACTTAAAAGGCCGATCCCCCCAATGCAATTAGAGAGGCTTTGAGGCAGCCAGTCTGAGGGCAGAGAGTATGAAAAATAATGGCAAGAAAGAGCGGGAAGACTTAAGGAAAACAACCCAGGACACATGAATGAAAACCAGCCATTACGAGAGCAAGCGTGCCTGTAATTGTGCAGGGTAATTGTAGGGAGACTTCTTGTTCCTCCCCGACCAGCAGTAGGAGATTTTCATAAGACTACACCTTTGGCGATGTCTGTGCGTTTGTGCTTTCAGCGCGTTTGCTTTGTTTATGAGAGAGAGATTATTGAAAAGAAGCTAGCCGAAGGGGCTGACCGTCGATTCGAATGCGAACTCGCAAGCATTAGCGGCACGTAAAACCAGGCCTGAGGAGTAAAACAAAGCAGGAGGGCGGAGGTTTGATTGAATAAAGCCTCGACTCAGGCCGCCGAGGTGATCATATCAATGAAATTAAACCTGCGAAACTTCAGAAGTGTTGTTGTCGAATATCCTCCCCAGTCCTACAGAAGCTCTAAAGGTGCAGAAAGAACACATGTATCAGATTCTGGGTTATCGGGCTTGTTGTATTCCTAGAGTGTTTTGATTTGTCTTCTCATTTTTGCTCATGAAATCTGACCAACTTCTGCAGCATGCTTGAAACTAGCTGCATTTAAAGACTTTAGCACATCCTGCATTAACCAGTTTCTGTTTAAAGCGGATGTTCGGTTCACCAACCCTGTGTTGGATATTATTTTTTTTGCAATGTAATTCTGCTGTTTGTTTCCCCACAGTGTTGCTCCTGAGCCATATGGTGTTTGATGCTTCTTGTTCACAAATGTCTTGACTTCTGCATTTACGCTGAGGATAACTTGCACACAGCCAGATCCTGGTCACCGATAAAGGAGGCTGAATACAAATGCTTCCCACACAATTCAGATTTTATTTTTTTAAAGTTTTTATTTTCCAATTTTAAAAACCGTCTTACTCCTCCAGTTCACAATTATGCATGATCCCATGAAATATACAGATAGTGACAAAATGTATAAAATTTTAAGAGTATGAATACTTTGTTTTTTTATAAGGCATGGTAAAAAAAAAAAAAAAAAACAGCCGTAGCTGTGAGATTTTATTTCTCTCAGTCTTGACAAAGGTTATTTTCAAAAGCTCGGTAGCTAAAAACCACATTGTCATGTTTTCCCTCCATCTCTCCCCGCTGGCATGTCTTAACAACATAATCTCTATATGAGGTGGACCGCTTACTTTTTTTATTTTTTATTTTTTTAATCATCAGCCGGATCACATTTGAGTCCATTTGCGGGATTAGATGCTCGATCGAGAGCAGGCCAAATTCGACAAACCTGTAATGTGTCAAAAAGCACTTAGCAAAAAAAAAAAAAAAAAGAAGCAACATTTGAGGTGGAGCTCCTCATTAAATGAATTTCAAATAAAGTGTGCGCTCGCTTTTTCTCACCGCTACAGTCTACTCTGGTTTGTGTTACGAAATATCAGCAGCAACATTTAAACTGTTTGTTCCTCTTCGTGAGAGAGGAGGATAGCCTGAGCCATAATGACCTCAGGCTTTCACGAAGATCAAATAATAACCGGCTACATTTCTATCAGGTTCTGAAAGCTCGAGAAATTTGTTTTAAGCTGTTTTGTAGTCTTTTGAACTTACAGAAAAAGAGAAAGGAAAGGACTGTTTTTGACGTGGAAGTTGGTTTCTAATATTTATTTAGCTTGTAATCTTGTAAAAATCTTTCCGGTACGGGAGGAGTATTATGTAAATGCGACATGTTTTCAGCTCATTCCCTCGTCAAAAACATACCTGGAGCGTTTCTTGGATTCTTCCATCCATTTTTGAGAAGCCCTTTCATCTCCTGTGGAAACCATTCAGGAATGTCTACATGGTTTCTCTTACCTAGCATAGAACTCCCCCACTCAGCTCCTCCAGACTAGCGGCAGCAGCAAACAGCTGCCATCGCTGCTCATCCGTTGAGCTCCTCACATGAACCACTTCTTAGTGCAACACACATCAGAACTTGTTAAAGGCTTCGTGGAGAAGCACTGATGTGACGACGCTCTGACGGTGGAGTGTCAGAAAGAGTAGGAGCTTCTTAAAGAGACAGAGGCCCAAGTCAAATTTCTTTGACATATTTAGCATTCTTGGAACAACCGGAAAATGTTACTTGATTGTATTATAAAATTGAACTTTGTTGCTGGAAAATCCACACTGCTGCCATTTTAAAAGGTTTTTAGTGCCATTTCCTGTATTTCGTCCAGTTAATTTTGAAAACCAAGTTTTGTTGTAATTGCACATGCATGTTTCTGGGAGATATCTGTTTATTTGCCCATTTATCTTCGTAGAATGGATTGTGCTTAGTGAGATTTAAACCATCTTTGAAACCAGGTTAGTCCAGATTTTCAGTTAGATTTGGGTCTGGCTTTACCTATTCAGACACAAATGTTCTTAGTCTAAGGCATTCAAAGGCTATTCAAGCATCCCCATAGTATGATGCTACCACCACCATGTTTAACAGCAGTGTGCATTGCGTTGTGTATTGTGTTAGTCTTCCTGCACACACAGTGATCTGCATGTTGGCTAAATTAGTTACGATCCATGGCTCTGTTAGCGGCAGCAGTTGTTATGGAGAACAGTGTGGAAAACAGAATGGAGGATTCTGTCCTTTGAGCTGCAGGACCTTTAGAGAGTTAATAGCAGATCCATTCATGTTTAAATAGAAAAAGCACTTCACAGAGAAGCGATGTTGATATTTTTCACTGCACACTCAGGACAAATTGATGGCTTGTGTTTTAGCAATAGCCTACCGAGTGATAATAGCGCAGCGTTTTCACTCCACTGACCCGGTCCGGTGACCCCCAGAGGGAGTTGATTTTTGCCACTCTGCTTCCTTTTCCAAATCTCCATCTTCTTTTATTTTTCCTCTCATCTTCTCCTCTGCTCACTTCCTTAAGCACATACATGTTGATCTCATGATTCTGCACAGTCCCTCTTTTTTTTTCTCCTTCATTTAGTTTGCTCCCTCTGGCCTTCTTGTCAGTGCCGCTCATTTTATTGCCTTCTACAGCGTCTCCAGACCCCCAGCTAGTCTTTGTGTCGTTCTTTTGACTTCTTGACTCGGTTTGGGGTTTTTTTTTCCACTCTGCTCCTCGCGCCTCTCCTGTGTTTACACCCTCCATCTGTCCTTATCACTCGATCGTCTCCTTTCAGTCTTTCCTTCCCTGCTTGTCATTCTCTTCGTATTTCCTCTCTGTTTGTGCCATCATTGCCAGTGTTATCCCTTCCTCCTCTTCACCGTCTGTCTGTGTGTACCGGATCCCGTCTCCGGCGCGCCGCCCGGGTTGACAAATGGATTATCACTCCGACGACACACGTAAAACCTCTCCAGACCGCTTTATTTTTAGCAGCTGCAGCTACTTTATTAGTGTCGTTTTACGAAACGAGAAAACCGACCCGGGCGAAGACGTGTTTGCGTATATTTTGTATGCAAGCTTTTCCATCGCCTGGGATGAAACCCCTGGTTTTATTCAGAAGGTCAGCAATGTTTGAGTTTTTTTTTGTTTGTTTTTTTTTAAACAAGTATATGTTCTGTAATAAATATAAAATGTGTATTTTCAAGCTTGGTTCAAAGCAGCCGTCGTTTACTGTGAAAGAGGTTAGTTAGGGGCATAAAAGTTCTTAGAAAATGTAAATTTTCTGGTAATTTATTCAGAAGTCGCAAAGTCCCAGCAGTCACATCTGACCTGATTTCCTAAGTATCAACAGTGGAACAGTCGGAACATTGGAGAATAGCCCAACATGCAAAGAAATCGACGTTTACACCTCCACATTTTTGTCTGTCTTTTATTCTTCCCTCTTTACTTTGTGTTACTCCACATATTTTCGGCAACACAATAAAATAAATTCAACCATTCTTGTCTTTATTTTGGCACTTTTTGTTGACCTTCTTAGCCTTTGATACTGCAATAGTGATTTCCTCTGTTTTTTTTATTTTATTTTTTATCGGTAAGCGGTGATGCTACAAAGGTCAAAGGCCACATCTGTGATAAAGGATACGGCAGCTTACACCCTGTAAAATCTCTGGAAATTGAATTATAATACAGTACAATAAAAAAAACTTCAAATATCTGTAGAAAAATGTTGTTTACTTTCTACAAGGTGCTTTTTTTTGTTTTGTTTTTTTGTTTTTTTTGCACATGAGGCAGCCACTGGAGATGTGCTCCCTACGAAAGGCCGTCCACATCAGTCATCTCTCACTTGCATTAGGAGCAGACGGTAGAAAGCAGAAATCTTCTGTTACTTTTAAACAACCAAAACATGTTTACAGAGTTGACATTTTAAGCTGCCCTTAGAGGTTTATACTAGCAATTAGCTAGCACTGCTAGCATTACAGAAACAACCTCCCTGCACTCATTAGAGAACGTGGATCTTTATCCCCACTCTGACATTTCCTTTCCTTTCCGTTTTTCTAATTCAGCCTGAAAAATGTTATTTTCTACTATTGATCCAGACTGTTTTTTTTTTTTTTGTTTTTTTATGACATGTTTAGACGGATCATAAAATGTTCAGTTTCCGATCTAATAATTGCTTTTGAGTAGTTCACAGATTGTGAATTGGGTGACTTAATTCTAAAACGGCAAACATTAAATCACCTCCCCTCAGTACCAGCGTGCTGTTTCAGCCAGACGTTGTGCTTATCATGGTGCGATCCTCGACTGCAGAAAGAGATTTTTGCTTTTCCTTCAAAAGGGGCACGACCAAAACAGAACAAACAAAATCGGCCAATTCTGGTCCCAGCCGCTCTGTGTCTTTCTCGAGATTACACGCTGTTTTGTTGTTATTCAGAGATGCTGGGAATTACCACCTGTCATCCTTGTGTTATGTATAATGTTGGTAGTACTGTAGTCCAGCTGGCTTCCACTGGAAGTTAGAAAAATAGAAGTCGCTTACATTGCTTCAGAAGTAAAGGGAAGACTTGTGGGAATGTTTACACTGCAAAAACACAAAGTCTTACCAAGTATTACTGGTCTTATTTTTTTGTACAAATATCTCAGTACACTTGAAAGGATAGAAAATTAACTTATAAGTAACTTTTTTGCAACATGTAGGAGCTTGTTTTAAGTCAATAATTTGACTACTGATGGAAAAAGTACATGGGAAAATATCTTGTTATAAGTCCATTTATTTGCCAATAAAGTCAGTACCATTTCATCATAAGGAGTTTTTTTACTTAAGACAAGCTCTTGTATCTTGCTCAAAAGTTACTTGTAAACTGGTTTTGTCTTATTTGCAGTGTACTGATTTCTACCATGTGGCAGTCAGGTTAGTTTAATATTATAAGAGGGTCCTATTTAGTTTCATTATTGTCAAAAAGCATTATAAATGTCCTCTGGCAACTCAAAACCTATTGCCAGTCTTTGTACTTAAGCCCAAATTTATTCAGAACCCCTGAATATTTAAGTCTTATTTATCTTGTTTTGTGGTCTGACTTGAATCCCATCAATAATCAGTGGAAGCATTGAAAAAATGATGACTATATGGAGACTATGGATACATACTGTATACTATGTATCCTTAAAGGTAAATCCTGAAAATATGCTGATCAGCTACGTGTAACTAAGTTTTATTTCTGTTACAGCACCAAATGTGTTTCATTAACAGAAAAGCATTTTGATTCCAAACTGATATCTTGATGTTATGCTATTTCTTTTTCTCTTCTTGGTTGAATGAAAATAATTTAAAATCTAAATCTGCTGTGGGGCAAAAAAACGATTTGGGGCTTAACTCTATTCAACTGTTGGGTAAAAGTGCAACATTTGCTTTGGACAAGCAGATGTTTAGCATGATAAGTCAAAATCATGTTAGCAGTGATGTTGACAATAAAGAGTTTTGATATATCTGGTTTAAATGATGTAGACTTAAAATGACCTTATACTTCAACTGTTATCGGATAACATAATGACTTATATATTTAACAAAAATAATGCATTCATGTTTTCAACAAGAAACAAAGCAATCCATCATTTATTTTTGGTTTGATATCCCAGCTAACTAAACAACAAACAGTTTTTCCAGATCATGACGTAGCCAGAATAAACATTTAGCCTGCACTGAGGACAACTGATAAGGTGAAAGCTTATTATTATTGCAGCATTTGAAAGGATTTCACCTCATCAGTCTCTGCAAGTAGATAAAAGACAAAAGACAAAGCACAGCCAAAAACCACAATAACATTACAGCTTCACATTTTTCACACAAATAGCTTACAGATTATGTTAAGCTATCTATGTAATGGTTATTCAAACAAGGCGTTCTTTAAGCAACACCATTCATTTCAGAAACATCTTACATTAACTTTGTGCCGAGGGATTGGTGGTGTGGGGATTCGTGTTTCCGTAGCCGTCTTTTTCATAAATGTTTTTCTTTTTTCCCCTCTTCAGTTGGAGCCGTTTCAAGCTCAGCTGATCAAATCACTTGTCTCACACCAGCAGGTAAATGGCTTTCTCTGTTGTAAGGAAAACATCATTTATATGGAGCATCGCGTTAAGATTCTTCATGTTTTCCAGCGTGCGCCACTTTTGTTTTCCACTTGACATATCTGATTGCTGCTCTATATTTGGTAATGGAGAGCATGGTGCATACTAACACAGAAAAAATCTAATGTATTATTCAAACGATTTTTTTTTTCTTTTCCTTTTTGCTCAAAGCTACAAGACCTGGGGCACAACACACTTACTCTATGGATTTTTGATGCCGTGGTTGTGCAGTAAGTTCTGAGAGCGTACAGTGTACACAAACACAGCAATCCTTGTTTTTGGAGGGTCTGCAGACACTGTGCTGCATGCAGGCTTGTTATCGAACAGTTCTTTCATAGCATGCCCACGTCTGTTTTTGTTTTGCTTCCCCTTCTCCGCTTTGCAAACTTTAGCGCACGGATGCCATGCTCTTGCAAAGGAGTTTCAGATGCAAGTAAAGGAGCTGCAAAGGGAATTAAAAAAATTTAAATAAAATCTGAGTGCCATTGTTCCAAATGGAGGAGGTAGAAGTTTCGCAAAAACTGAATTGAGAATTCAGAACCTCAAAAAAGTATTTACCGATTAATTTTTTCCGTTTTTAATTTAGTTTCTCAAATTGTTCTACAATGTTAGAAATACTAGAAATACAACCTTGTTTTAATAGGAGATAAACTAACATGGTGCTAGTTAAAAAAAATAATTGTCCTCCTTGTTAAATCATTAAACACTGTTTAATTTTCAGCCAGGGCTGATTACAACCAGAAATGCTCCAACAGAACCTCTGTTGGCGTTCAAAAGCAACCTACATTTGACCTAAAGAAATTAAATAACCCATAAGAAGCTGTCAAAAATCAAATCGTTTCTACTCTCTGGCGTTGTGAAGGCCTTCTAAAATGACCATGTATTGACGACTCGACCGAGAAGTCAAAAACGAATCCAGAAAACGTCTAACACACATCATGCCTAACCTGCATCAGTTAAAAATTGTGCTTATGATTCATTAGTATTAAAAAGATTGAGCAAAAACAACAGAGCAAAGTTTCCAGGTGAAAACTAGAGCTGACCAAAAAGAACAGAACGCTCCATGTAACATTTGCCAGCAGAAACACTGTGATTCTTAACACTTATGGGGAAAATATTAAATGGACAGATGAGACAACAGTGGAGCTTTCTGCAAAGTGTTTGTCATTACATTGGCTGTTAACACTGACTTCAAACATGGCGGTTGTAGTGTGATTATCGCTTTAAGATATAAGAAATGCTGAATCACTGAATTGAGACGGTCCTATCCCAGTCTTCCAACTACATAACGTGCATTTCACTGTGGCTACTCTGACAAATATGAAATGAAATGAAATGAAATGAAATACACATACAAATATACACATCTTCATGCAGCAGTATGCAGATTGATGGGGAACTTGGGATCTAATACCTTGTCCAGGAGCAAAGCGACGAAGTTGGAATTAAACCCACAACTTAGTGATTGGAAAACGACTTTTTCTATTGAATAACAGTCGTCCCATGACAAATGGTTGCTGAATTACTGGGGGATTTGGGGTGCGCCACAATTGATGGAAACATGAAAGAGAATGTTGGGATTTCAGTTTGTGACTCAAAAAAATAAAAAAATAAAGGGTTTTCAAGTGGCTTGGTGAAAAGCAGAGGTAGCTTGGACAGCTTTCAGTGAAAGAAACCTCTCGACATTTGCATTTTGCATTTACTCGGATCTTTTTTTTTAAAAAGCAGTTTGATCTGAAACAGGTGTGTTCGCCTAAAGAAAAAGTCAAAACCGAAAGGAATCTTTAAATGGACATGTCGACTTGTGTGTGGGTTTTTTTTTTTCCCACGGCACCGTATAGCCAAGAGTGCATCGGCTCGGCCTCGGCAGGTGCTGCGGCTGCAGTCGTAGACTGACTGAGAGTCGGAGGCAGTGTGAAAAATTGATGTGCCCTACTTACTGCAGCTGAGCGGAGAGAGGAGCAGCGGGGCTGAAATGATGTCAGACTTTTGAAGAGTTTTTTTTTTTTTTTTTTTTTTTTTTTTTCCTTCTTTTACATAACACAAATTATTTTCAGGGTGTGGGGGTGGCCCCTGGCTTTGC
>NW_015118278.1:0-9214 GCF_001443285.1 Poecilia latipinna | reverse complement strand
TAATTGTGTTTGCACTCACATCATCTGACACTGGGCAATTTTAAAAATAGTCAGCTTTTTAGCTGGTGGTTCAGATGCTGTTTTTTATTATTAAATGTATTACAACATAACAAGCATAGCTTGTTATGTTAGGATGAAGTTCAGTGAAAAATGCTATTAGTGGAGATATTTTAAAATGATTAATTTGAGAAATAAATGTCTGGGTTTTTTAAGGCTTAAGGCTGCTCCCTGACTCAGGAAATAATCTGTCTTCTGAGCTCAGACTTGTTTTAATTACCTTAATGTACATCCGGGCAGAAGACAAAGCCTTGACTATGCAGTCTTTTCTGGAGTATTTCTGAGAGTAAGAATGAACAAAATGTTATCATTAGCTTATAGACTTACTGGGCTACAATGATTTAACTGGAGTGTAGCACTTCATCAACCTCAAAACAAATATATTCAGCTTCAATTAAGTCAGTTACAATTAATAATGTTGATTGTTTTTAATTGGTTTTTCCTCAATATATGTGTCCTGGAGCATGATTGAAATTAAAATCAATCACATTGCTTTGCTTATTTCTTCTTCCAAACAAAATGACATGAGCGCTTCTGACACAAGTCTTCATATCGCTTTCAGAAAAGGAGACACTTTTCCCGACAGGCTACATCGCATGTCGGCCTGAATCACTTTCCTCTCACTCCATTTGCTGCTGTTTCCAAATCAGCTCTCCATCTCAACGCTTGCTAATGTCTGCTCTATCCTTTTGGACACTGTACTCCTTCTGCGGAGGGAGATTTATTTTTTCACCTCCAAGGAATGATGGCAGCTATCCAGCTTGTGTCAGCTGGAGTTAAGGCCTATTCCTGCTGCAGCAGGGATGTCTGTCTGGGTTAGCTGGGCTGGTGGAAAGGAGCAGAGGGCTTGTCTTGGCCCATATATGGCAAAACAAGCTGACAGACTTAATCTAAGGTGCTTTGTTTATTTTTATCAGTTATTTTAAATAATTATTTTTATAATTATTATTATAATTATGTCTTTAAACTTTCTGACTGCAAGGTTTATCTGACAATGAGACAAAGGTTTGACGTAGTTTGTCTCACAGAATTGTAGAACGTTTTGCTTTTTCATAGAGTGACACAAAGTCAGTGGCTTTACAGACCAAAGATTGGTTAGCATATCTTGAAGATGATTAAGATGACTAAATTACAATTTGACCCAGTTACTCTGACTCCACCCATTTACTTAGGATGTGCCATAACTTTCTCCAGGTGAACGGAAACAGAACTGAAGTCATTATCTTTGGACCTAAAGAGTAACGATCTAGAGTCAGCTCACAGCTTCAATTATTACAGCTAGAAACTAGCAATCAGGCCTGATGCATGGGGGTAGTGATGGACCCAGACCTGAGCCTGCAGAGACATATAAAGACAGTTACAAACTTGGCCTTGTATCACCTGAAGAACATTTCCAGAGTTAAAGGATTAACGTCCCAACAAGATCTAGTGAAACTAATCCATGCATTTCACTTAAGTCACATTGATTACCTCAACAGTGTCTTCACAGGTCTGTTTGAAAAGTCTATCAGAAAGCTTTAGCTGATCCAGAACGCTGCTGCTCATGTTCTCACTAAAACCAGGAAGATAGAGCACATCACCCCAGTTTTAAAGTCCATAAACTGGTTTCCTGTAGCTCAGAGGATAGACTTTATTTATAAATCAGTGACTTGTACTATTGCTGTTAGCAACATAACGTAACAAGTGATTTTAAAGTGATTTTAAGTTTGTTTTTCCAAACAGCAGAAATTGTTTGTTATAACAAAGAAGGAAGTTTATACAGGCAGTGAACATCAATCCTCCTTTACTAAAAGCTCTGGAAAAGCATTCAGTCATCATCAGACATAAGTTTATTTCTATAGCACATTTCAAAAAGGCAATTCAAACATAACCATTAAAATTACTTTGAACTATAGAGACAGGAAGACTGAAACTTTAAAATCATTCCGTAGTTTTAAACAATTAGTCCATTCCTATTCCACACTGCTGCAATAATAAATAATGTAAGTCCTTTAAATTAAAGAACAAATATTAAATCCACCAATCCACGTGGCTTGATGTATTCAATAATATAGACATGGTAAAAATAACTTGCAGAAGCACAAATATAGCATCACAATGAGAAAGAAAGAAGTTTTAAGTTCCTTTGAATGCAGCATGGCTGTAGGTGCCAGGTCAGGAAATTTCAGAAACTCCTGATTTACTGGGATTTTTGCACACAACCATCTGTCAGGTTCACAAAGAAAGAGAGACATGAAAAAATATCCAGAGAGCAGAAAGTTGTGCAGATGAAGATGTCTTGTTGATGTTGAGGTTAACAGAAAATGTGCAGACTGGTTCTAGACGATAAAGATGTTACCTCAAATAACCACCCGCACAACCGCGGTATGCAGAATACCTTACAGAACATGTCAAACCTATCAGCACATGGGCATATATAGCAGCAGAAGACCAGCTAAAAACAGGAAACCGACACCACATGGTCACCAGAATTGAACAATAAAAGATTTTCTTGGTGCACTCCTTAGCAGCAGCCTGGCTGAGTGTAGTTGCTGATCCTGTCCATTTCTTTCTGTCCTCTGAGTTCCCAGCTGCAGATGCCTATTCCTAACAATGCACAAAATCATGTCTAGCTGGTTCTGCAGTTGCTGTAATGTCAATATGGACCAGCATTTCTAAGCAATGCTTCCCACACCTTGTTAAATGTGTGTCATGAGATAACTAAGGGAGTTCTGAATGCAACAGCTGGCCACACCTGGTACTGTCCAGGTTTACCTAATAAGACGGCTGGTTTGTGTTTTTCTAGTACACTTACTAAAAGTTGTATGATATCTTTTACCTTTTCCATTATTAACGGGGAAGTAATTCCTCCATTACAGCTCAGCAAAACACTAAATCTTAATGACTTTCCTGGCAGTAATGGCTGGCTCCTTCTTGTTATTTTTTATGTGCTCCCTAAAACCAAATATGTTAATGAGGTGTATTAGTATGCTCAGTTAGATGGGCTGCAAGAGTTCAAAGACAAAAGGAGCTCAATCCTTCGACACGCATTACGCCTGCAGAAGAAGTCCAACTCTGTTGGGAATTGTTGATGAATGTTTTATATCACTTTGTTATACAATAAATATTTTGTGACGCGGACTGGTGTGGTCAAGAGAGACTTTTGCGCTACGAAGACCCAGAAAGTGATGTTAGATGGACAACTTTAATTTGTTTTCCACCATCTAAAATATGTTTACTTTCATTAGTTGCTACAATAAGCAGAGGAGGGTTTCCGATTTCAAAGCAGAGCTAAGTTTCTTTTCATTAAACAGCCCTGCTGTTGGTACTTTGTGTTGGATTGTACTCTCCAATGACACACGACTTCAGCTCAGAAATAAACCACATCTAATGCAGCGTATTACCCATATTCCAGTTCAGTGGTTCAGTGTGGCTCTCTGCGGGGCCGCCGCTCTCCTCTCTGTTGAAAGGCTCTTCTTTGTATTGTGGAAGGTCTGGCTCTTTGTGTAATTGTGCCAAACATGGTCCACTCCTACACTTTTCTGCATGCTGACAGAAAATCAAGATGTAATTGCACAAAAACTATCAGTCATAATTGCTTCCCTCAACTTCTGTGCACATCATCGTGCTGAATATCCCTGCATTTTAAAGAGAGCCCTCCCTTTGTTGGAGAGCGCTGTGCTAATGTGTGGGATTGGACTGTTGCCATGTCGTAATGGGAAAGGAGAGCCAAAGACCATTCTGGACGTCTGCAAGGTCTTTGTTCCTGCTATTGTCAGCAAATGCCAGTCGACGATGTGGGGGCTGCATGCAGAGCTCGTTTCTATCTCTTAAGGGCATGACATTCCGGTGGGTTCTTTTGAATGATGAGAGGTTTGTTTATTCCAGTACTAAAGTCAAATTGTTGAGAAAAATTCAAAAGTTAAAATATTGAGAATAAAGTGAAGATGAAGAAAAACTGGAAACTGATGTGCTCTCTTCAAGCAGCTTTAGTATACTTGTAGATAGCCTCCATTTATGTGGTTTATGCCAAAAGACAACACGTCTTTATTAAAGCTTATTATTATATTATTCTAAGCTTAGAATAATGTAAGCCCACCATAAAGCCAGGCATGGCTTTATGGTGGGTATGCTTTTTCAAATTTATTCTTGTCATACTGACTTTTCCAACACATTTTTGAATGATTTTACTTGACAATCCTGTCAAGACTATTGATATCCGTGTTTTCCATTCACTCTTTTTCCTTCCACTAAACTTTCTACAAATATGTTATCATTTTTTTCTAACTTCCTGACTCACAGAATTTTGGACTTTCACTGTCAGTAAGCCCTAATCATCAAAATGACCTGAAGTAAAGGCAGAACAATTTTTCTCTGTGTGTAATGAATGTATATAATGAGTTTCAGTTTCTGGAAAAAGAGCCATGAAATATGGAACTTTTTCACAATGTTCAAATTTGTTGAGCTGTACTTCAATCATGCCAGTCAATGATGGCAGCAAAGTGGCAGACCACCTGCCTCCTTGAATAATTCATCTGCCAGTAGCAACTGTCAGTCTTCCATCTTGAGGATACACACAGCCCTGTATAGTACTGATAGACTACAGACACATTAGCATTATTCTTTGCAACCTCTCGTCTTGAGAGATCACTCAAAGTGAACACACACCCCTCGTTTTCCACCTATAAACAGCGCACACACAAACATCCCCAAAAATGAACAACAATGGTTCATGATCTTTAGCCCAGTAATTTCCAGTTTAGGTTTGTGCCCAAAACCCCCATAGTGTTTGCAGCGGAATGCTTTTAACAGGATTCCCGCTTGCCAGACTTTCCTTGGACTGGATGTGTTCGGATGGCGGGTGTCTTTGTATCCACTAATTAGAAGGAGCTCAGTCCAGCACGCCTGTGTGTCTGGCAGGGACCTGACAAGCACATTTTTAAACCTTTTTTTTCTTCCTGAATATTGATGTTGCAGTTATTTTAGTGACCACACAGCCAGAGCTGCTCTTTGTGGATTTATACAGGTTTAGTATAAGAGTAAAATGCAAGTTTTAAACTGAAACTAAGTTTTATTTCAGCTGATATGTTTCCTCTTTTTGCATGAAAACCTGAGTTCAGACAGAAAATCTGAACTCAGGTTGTTGTTGTTTTTCAACAGAGGTAGATAATGATAGTTTGTGCACCCAGAAAGGATTTGCCTAAGTGTAACAAGGCTGTTTGTGGGCCCAAACAAACTTTCTTAGGGGTGGTTATCAGTTTCAGCCAAAATGTTAATAGTAACATCACATTTGACAAAAAAAAGCAGCAGCACATTTTTTGCAGCCATGCAAAATGGTAAAGAATTGTGTCTTTTTTAGGCTACAGCACTGTACTACAGCTAGCTGTAAAACATGTGGATGTTTATTCACTAAACAATAAGAAATACATTGATGTCAGCTGCTAATCTTTTCATAGTTGAAATTCTGGCTTATGCATAAGAACAGTCGAGATAAGGGCTGAAAAATCAAACCACAAAATGTTTTTTGTTCACCTTTTGTAATTAAAAGAAATTTACTTGTTAAGATCTGCAATGTTTGAGAAACCAGACAAGTGCTGGTGGAAAACAAGAATGGAGATAAATCTAAGTGAAACCTATTAGACTGCAGAAGACTTGAGACTGGGTTCAGGTTCACCTACCAGCAGCGCAACCACTACACAGCCAAACAAATTGTAGAATGGCCTAGGCAAATTTCAAAATCAGATCAAAATCCAATTGAGAATCAGTGGCAAATTTAAAAACTGATGTTCAGATACCACTAAAATGTTGAAACAAAATTTAGTCTCTAGATGTGCAAAATTGGTAAACAACAGAAGACAGCTATAATTGTAGCGAAGCCTGGTTCTGCACAACAGACGTTTGCAGTAAAAAGTTTGTGGTTTGTGGGAAAACTATGGACAAAATAAATGAGCAAACCCATGGAACGACATCTTGAGAAATTAGAAACGTTTAAGTACACAAAGCTAAAAAGGAATTTGGTAAATCCCCTCAGTTCATGCATTACTGACCAACCTGAGCCAGTAGAAAAGGTTGGAGACGAAAGCCAGAGACAAGAAACAGCGTCACCCCAGATTTAATTAGAGGACCTTTGGCATTTTTCCAAAATGAAACAACGGGGAAACAGGAAACCCAATTACACCCTCAGAAATGTGTCAAGCAGGTTGCGAGTTCTGCTACCACGCATTCCCAGTCTTCTGTAATGAACAGTTCTGGTTGCCAAAGGCACTGATGCTGGCTTCTTTCACAAAAGGTGTGAAGTGAAATCTCTGTGCTGTGAGAGCGAGACAGCAGCGCTCCCCGGGCTTCACAAGAGCAAAATAAACAGCGAAACGTCATGCTATCTGTGACAAACTTCACCATCTGCGCCTGCGGCGTGGAGAAGAGGCTGACCGCGAATCTACCCCACATGCTGCGGATCATGCTTTCTGCTAATAACGCCTTTAATTAATGTAAACATGTAATTAGGCAGGTGATGAGCGATATTAGCAGCCAATCACAAGGGGGGGTAGCTTAGACAAAAATCACTGTCAGGTCATTGAAAAATCCTCAATAACCTGCTGTGTGCACAGTATAATAGTCCCTTATCTTTTAATGGCACGTTGCATGCTGGGATAATGAGCAGCTGCCATTCAGGGGAGTTCAGTACAAATGTCATACTGATGAATGAAGAGGGCTGGGACTCGATGCTGACGCTAATGGGATGTTTGAGCTACATGTGCTCATCGCTGTTGACTTTTCTGTAGATCACAGCATCAACAGTGCACAACAATGTAGAAATAATAATAGAAACATAAAAATATATGTTCAATTAAACTTTTCAACAAATATTTGAACACTTTAAACTAATAATAAGTAATTTTGACAGGATATTACCCTAATATATAAATGAAAGGCCCAGCCTCTTGCTTTATACACCTAAACAGCCTAACATCACAGAGTATTACAGGTTGGTGACACAACATTGAGAGGACAAATACCAAAAAGAATAATGCCAATACTCTATTATTTAAAACACATTTGAACAAATAAATGTGTTCAAATAAAGTCAGACAGATGAAAGATGCCACAGTGAACAAAAAACTTGAATCCCTCTGAGCGAATGGGAATGCAGCCCACTCTTACCTTGACTTGTATGTTCTGATATTTTTACACAAGTCATTACAATTCTTCAAAGGCTATAAAGTCAACCAGTTAGCAGATCAAATATCAAAGTGGATGTTTTTAGACACTCACAATTTAAAATTGGCATATTCTTCCCTCAAATCTACTTTTATGTGGTCGGGTTTGTCGTTCCAATGATGTCATTTTGTGCAAACGTTAAGATATCTGACAAATGGTCTCACCTTTTACTTTATGATGTTTCAGTAAACAGAAGAGTTAATGATCAACTCATTGCCTGCGAGGTGCCCAGGTCAAACATGTCATCACCCCCTGCTGAGTCCTTTGTCTTTGGCATGAGGGATTTATGCAGACATGATGTTTGGTTTTCTCTATGTCCATTAAGGTCTCTGCTTTAGTCTCATCTGTCAGAAACACATGTTCTTCACGAAGTCTTGTAGATTTCTTAAAGGCTAAGGCTTGTTGTGTCTGAGAAAGAGATCTTGAGTGTTTTGTTATTTTTCTGAGCATTTTATGGTCTGACCTTGGAGTATACTTGCTTACATTTCCTCTCCTGGGTTGATTGGATGCTGTCTTAATGACTTTTGCTAATGATCCCTCTCTCTCTCTCTGTTCTGCAACTCAAGTACTTGAGTGCCACTTTTCTGCAACTTTTTACATGCATCTCTGCTCCAAAACATCTGAATCAAATGAATGGTCAATGACATCTGCTTTGCAAAACTTGCTGACATGCCAAAAAAGTGATTTAGCCATTTAATTCAGTTGTTTTAAAACCAGGATTCATAGCAATACAGAACAGTGACAGTCAAGGGCTGGAGAGGTTGACCCCTGTCTTCATAACCCATAACTGTATCTAGAAGATAATTGTTGATATGTTTCCTACTTGCCAAAAATGTGTTACCAGATACCTGTATGATCTGGACCAGCAAAACAACTTAACTTTCTGCATTTATGCATTTATAAAGACAATCATACTTAGTTCTCTGCTCTTCATTATGTTGCTGTAGATGAGCCACTCTGTCAAAAACTTTCTCCATCCTGAGTGTTAATATTCTTAAACTTTATGACCACAAGCTGCAGATCCCAACCATCAAAGAGGTTTGAGAGACCTGAGAAACCTGCAGCTTCAGGCTGAACTGTAACTTCACTGCAACAGGTTGTTACAGTGTCTTGCATCAACCAACTGGTGTCATTTCCCATCAAACATTCACTGACAAAAAAACACCTCTCAGCTACTTTACAGTGGCTTCTGAGTCCCAACACAGATTATGTGATTTTGTCACAAATTTAAAAGCAAACTCTGATGGTGAAAGTTCTCCTGGAAAGTTTGGCTTTAAATGTTACAACCAAAATTTAGTGATTTGTGTTTTCCTTGAAACCCCTCAAGCGTAATAATTAATTAATCATTCCTTTAGTAATTAATTTGGTTATTTTTTTCCCCCCTTTTTTTATTTTTCTCTCTTATTGTTGCTCAAAAACGTCTGGAAATATTTTCAGTTCACATTGGCATTGGAAAAGCTCGTGTCAGTATACACAGATGTGATATAGTGATCTTTCCGCATGATAAAGTGTTGCAATCACTCATGACGTGCTGCAACTCCACGATGCAGAGCTGGAGGAAAAACCTGCTTTAATATTTTCCAAATGAGTGGAACTTAGTGTCGGGAGGGCAGCAGCTTACAAGGTTGATTCACAGCCTGTGATAAATGTAATCACTGTACGGATGGATTTACAGGTTACCTCGAGGTCACAGTGCCTCTCTCGCTCTGTTTGACACCAGAAAAACATCTGGAACAGCCATCAGTGAAACGCTGGTTTCAAACAAGGAACCATAGGTCATTAAATAGGTCTATCAGGCTTTTGAAGAAGGAGTTTGATCAAAGGCGTGTGCAGTCGACTGTCTGGTTTCTTCCCCTGTAGGCTTTTCATCACATCACAAGGACAAGGAGAAGCCTTGGATGGGTAGGAACCCAACTTAGGTTAATTAAAGCAGCAAAACAAAGACAGCCGTCCCAGGTGG